>NW_019943563.1:36934-44580 GCF_002910315.2 Salvelinus sp. IW2-2015
ACAATAACATAAGACCTACTGTAAGACCTATAACTTCACCTAACTAGACCTACTTAGACCCCATAACTCACTACACATAACATAACTACTGTAGGACCCATAACTTCACCCTAACAACAACATACCTACTGTAGGACCATAACTACCCCAACAAAAATCCTACTGTAGGACCAAACTTCACCTAACAACAACATTAACGTACTAGCAACCATTAAGCTTCACCTAACAATAACATAATACTGTAGGACCATAACTCACCAACAACAACAACCTACTGTAGACCCATAACTTCACCAAACAATAACATAGACCTACTTAGACCCATAACTCACCTAACATAGACCTACTGTAGAGACCATAACTTTCACCTAACATAACCTACTGTAGACCCATAACTTCACCTAACATAAACCACTGTAGACCAAAAACTTCACCTAAGCACCACAAAACATTGTGACCACTGTAGAAAACCAATAACTTGCACATAACTAGACCTACTTAGAACCATAATCACTTAAACAATCCACATAGACTTACTGTTTCCTACCCATAAAGCGTGCACACCTGTAACAACAGAGATCCTACTGCGTAGAGCAAACTTAACATCCAACATAGACCTACTGTAGACCCATATCTTCACCTAACAATAACATAAAACACAAACTTAGGAAAACCAAAAAAACAACAACTAACAAAAACACATTAAGACCCTATGAAAAGGAACCCAATACATCCAACCATAACAAAAAAAAAATAAAAAACCTACTGTAGACCCCATAACTTCCCCAAAAAACAAAACACCTACATCTAGGACCCATATCCTTACACCTAACAATCATACAAAGACCTACTTTAGACCATAACTTTCCACCTAACATAATATCCCCTCATCTGAGGACCCATAACTTCACCTAACATAGAACCTACTAGTAGACCTCATAAAACAATCCAGCCTAACACAACATAGACCTACTTGTATGACCCCATATCTCACAAAACAACATAACAACTACTGTAGGACCTATAACTTACTAAAAAACATAACCTACTGTAGGACCCATATACAATCACCGAACAAACAAACTACTAGCCTGCTACTTAGTGACCCATAAATCACAAAAACAACATTAGACCTACGTAGACCCATTGTTAGGTGAAGTTATGGGTCCTACAGTAGGTTTATGTTGTTGTTAGGTTAAGTTATGGGTCCTACAGTAGGTCTATGTTAGGTGAAGTTATGGGTCCTATAGTAGGTCTATGTTATTGTTAGGTGAAGTTATGGGTCTTACAGTAGGTCTATGTTAGGTGAAGTTATGGGTCCTACAGTAGGTCTATGTTATTGTTAGGTGAAGCTACAGTATGTCTGTAGTTATTGTTGTTAGGTGAAGTTATGGGCCAATTAGTTAAACACTTAGTGTACAAACCCTCATTGTCAGGCTGATGGCAAAGCTAACCAAAGAGCATTTTACTGGTTGAAGTGTTTAAGTATAAAGCAGTTGATTTGCGACAATAACACAAACATATTTTTTTATATATTTTTTTACATTTTATCCCATTTTCTCCCCAATTTTCGTGGTATCCAATCGCTAGTAATTACTATCTTGTCTCATCGCTACAACCCCGTCGGGCTCGGAGAGACGAAGGTCGAAAGCCATGCGTCCTCCGAAGCACAACCCAACCAAGCCGCACTGCTTCTTAACACAGCGCGCCTCCAACCCGGAAGCCAGCCGCACCAATGTGTCGGAGGAAACACCGTGTACCTGGCCCCCTTGGTTAGCGCGCACTGCGCCCGGCCCGCCACAGGAGTCGCTGGAGCGCGATGAGACAGGATATCCCTACCGGCCAAACCCTCCCTAACCCGGACGACGCTATGCCAATTGTGCGTCGCCCCACGGACCTCCCGGTCGCGGCCGGCTGCGACAGAGCCTGGGCGCGAACCCAGAGACTCTGGTGGCACAGCTAGCACTGCGATGCAGTGCTCTAGACCATAAACATATTAAGCAGGAGATTCAAGCGAGCATTACAATTATAATCCAAAGTAATGTGAAATGCACTCATAAGCAACCTATAAATGGAGGCTATATTTGCTGTCAGCCTATGAGAACTCCCCTGCGTTTTCCCCCACGGTGGTGAATTAGTCAATAGACACAGAGATTAATGTGAGTTTCCTTGAGTAGCACTCCTGATCTTGCGCTGTAATATTCAGAATACATTGTGAAAAACTACAATCTTCGCTCACCATTTTTGCTCCAGGCAGATATACTACATCCATAACTAGTGGTTTCTTCATTAGCAGATATACTACATCCATAACTAGTGGTTTCCTCATTAGCAGATATACTACATCCATAACTAGTGGTTTCCTCATTACCAGATATACTACATCCATAACTAGTGGTTTCCTCATTACCAGATATACTATATCCATAACTAGTGGTTTCCTCATTAGCATGGAGGAGTTCCTGCAACCAAATTGCGTGTGCATTGCAGCAATTTTAGCAAACACAGAAAGGGGCCTATATTGGAGGCCAAAAGTCATCTGGCACACTGCTTCGGTCTTGACTGTCTTAAGACAGTCTTGTCAAATGATTTAACAGATGTCAATTGTTGTACAACTTCATGGGTACTCTCTGGTCATCCCTTTTTACCTCAAATAAACAGTGGATTTCTGCTGTTGTGTGCATTTAACCATCTGTCTGACTTTGTCATTAACACAGGAGAGAGACGTGACTATCGTGGATCCTCAGCAACATCATGATGCTGATGAGGCAGAGAAGAGTCTCTCCAGATCAGAACTTCTCAAGAAACACCAGCAGAGACCTACAGGGAAGAAATCTCACTGCTGCTCTGACTGTGGGAAGAGATTCACCTCATCAGGCATTAAAATTAATCAGAGAACACACACAGGAGAGAAATATTTTAGCTGTGTTCAATGTGGGAAGAGTTTTACTAGATCTATATCTAACTATACACCAGAGAACACACACAGGAGAGAAACCGTATAGCTGTAATCAATGTGGGAAGAGTTTTACTCGGCCATACAACCTGATAGGGCACCAGAGTGTGGGAAGAGATTCACCTCATCAGGCATTAAAATTCATCAGAGAACACACACAGGAGAGAAACCTCATAGCTGTGATCAATGTGGGAAGAGATACACTGATAAAAGATCTCTAATTAAACATCAGAAAATACATGGAGTTGTTTCATGATATCAATGAAATGATGTCACAATGTAGAATGTTTTAACATTGTAATAGGAGTATTTTAATGATGTCACATTGTAGAATGTTTTAACATTGTAGTAGGAGTATTTTAATGATGTCACAATGTATAAGCCTAAACGTTTGTCCCCTGTTCTATTGATTTCATCATGATATGGATATTAGCCTCAGGGGGAAAAATCCAGGCTCTGAAATGAAAGAGTACTATTTATGTGATTTAACAAAAAGTGAGTAACAAAAAGAAGAGTTGTTACACTTACCAGTGCGTTACCATGGATCACAATTTATTTTGACTGCATGTTTTTACGTTTTGGAGATGAGTTTTGTTTGGGCTCGTTCCAAGGGGACGAGAGTTCTAGAAGCTAGTGAGTTTTAGGATTCTATAGAATGGGTAAGAAAAAGGATTTAAAAAATAATACTATTGTATATTATTATTTAGAAATTTTGTTTTTTCTTGTTTTTAATCGTTGACAGACAGTAGACAACATGTTTATATTGGAGAAGGTGAAGCATTGTAGTAGATTATAATGTGAAATGGAAGTTGTTTTCTGTTGGTGGTGAGCAAACTTGTCCAACAAAAATATAGGATATATTTGTTGTCTTAACCTGTCTCGCCCCCCCGTTCCGCTAGCGGAACTCCTCCCACATTCCACTGAAAAGGCGAAATTCAAAAAATATATTTTTAGAAATATTTAACTTTCACACATTAACAAGTCCAATACAGCATTTGAAAGATAAACATCTTGTGAATCCAGCCAACATGTCCGATTTTTTAAATGTATTACAGCAAAAACACCACGTATATTTATGTTAGCTCACCACCAAATACAAAAGAGGACAGACATTTTTCACAGCACCGGTAGCATGCAGGTAGCATGCACAAAGCCAACCTAACTAACCTAGAACCAACCTAACTAACCTAGAAACAACTCCCTCAGATGACAGTCCTATAACATGTTACACAATAAATCTATGTTTTGTTCAAAAAATTTGCATATTTGAGCTATAAATCAGTTTTAAGGAGGTAACTATTAGATCTCTAGGAGGCATATAATGATCTCTGTGAGGACTATACGATCTTCTATTGTTTAGCTATCCAAACTTCAGACTTACAACTCAGTCACACAACTCTCCTATCACAGGTTCACACAACTCTACATCGAGTCACAACAACTCTCCTATCGCAGTCAACAACTCTCCTATCGCACGTCGACCCAACTTCTAATCATGCAGTCACACACTCGCCTACCACAGTCACATCAAACTCCCTAGGTCACACAACTCCTTATCGCAGTCACGACAACTCTCCTATCGAGTCACCACAACTCTCCTATACGCAGTCACAACCAATCTCCTTCAACAGTCACACAACACTCTCGTACTCACAGTCACACAAACTCTCCCTTCACAGGTCCACAACTCTCCGTAGGACAGTCACATCCAACTTCACCTAGCACAGCACCACTTCTAAGCACAGTCACGAGCAACTTCCTAGCAATCAGCGACACAATCACTCCTTAGCACAGTTCACCACAACTCTCCTATCACAGTCACACAACTCTCATATTCACAGTCCACACAAATGCTATTTTCCAAACTATACATAATCAATTGTCTGATTTTTTCCAACAATATTTTTTAACACTTGCAGAAATATTTACATTTCACATTCTGTTCAATACTTCTTAAAATGGGGTTTACAGGTTTAAGAACAATTACAGGTGCACCTACTGATCTTAATCTATGTCGATAAAATGGGTCTATCACTAGTAAACACAGATTCTTCAGTTGTGTCATCCCGTTTTCACACCAAGATAGGCTGCCGCTCAGCCCTGTTTTACACCTCCACACAGCAATACAACACTCAAGTAGCCTACGCCCTCGCATGTTTAAGTCCTCAAAGGAGCACCTCCTTCACACACAGCAATACAATCAAGCAAGGCCTACTGGGCTGGTTATCGTAGGGGTTAACCCCTCCCGCCAGGTGGGGAATGCCTCTTCACAGGAATGACACCCCTTTCAGAGCCTTATAGAGGCTTTTCTAATAACTCACTTTGTTCGGGCTTTCACCCTCCTTTAGAAAAAAATGTTGGATGAAATTTTTTTTTTTTTAGGGTATTTCCCCTCGGGCTGTCCAGAAAAGTGGGTGGGATCCTCCCCGTCCCAAGAGGTTTGTGGTTCTGCCTGGGAGAAATTCAAGGTTTGGATCATCGGCCACCATTTCCAGGGTTTTTCATCCGGAGCCAGGTCATACCAAGTGGTGGACAGCGGGTGTTCACAAAGTGAAGATTCCACATCCCCCCAAGAAATTGTGGTTAATTTTTTCTTTTTTAATATCAAGATGAGGGAGAGGACGAAACTTATCACCAAGTCAGAGTTTCTTACAACTAAATCTTTATTTCACTTATTAATAAGGGGAGCAGGGTCAATACAAACACCACCCCAAATATAAGTTTGAATTCAATTTGAGTGTCTACGATAAGACGGCGTCGACGGAATTTTCACCCCAGGTTGAATCGTTTTTGGAGTGGGCCACGAAGGAAGGAAAAGTTCTTTTTTTAGCAGAGGATACTCCTCATTTCACATACATTGACCAACAACAGGATGTATTAGAAAAGGGTACCAAGGTTTAAGAATTTGGGGGTAGAAAAATTACTTTTTATTTTAATTCCAACAGCAGGAGCAGAGCGCTTGTTAAAACCCAGCATCTTGTGTGTTTAGCCATTCGTTCCTCACTGGGTAACATATAAGAAGCAGAAAAAATCATTAATTCATTTGCCGCTGGGAAATTGTCCGGATCTCTTTTAGGGGTATTTTTTATCCAGCTCCCCAAAGACATTTGTTAACTTCTTGCGTGTGACTAACGGGCTGGGTTTTAACACATAGAAAAAGACGCACAATAGTTCTAAGAACCCTTTATTCTGCTGCATTAAAAATCGACATGTTTTGAAGCAGAGAGAGTCATAATCTGCAGTTTTTGCTCTGTGTCCACTGAATAGTTGACATAGGTTATATAAGCAGACATGAAATAAGACCCACACCATGAGCATTTCCAAAACTGCCAAAGATGTGGCAACAAAAGACAAACCAACCAAAACTTAAGACAGGGGGGAAGCAAAACCAAAAAAGGTTGGAGCAATAAAGGTTTGGGACTTTAATTATCAAGGAAACTGGGAAGAATTAAGGAAACTTGTCTAAAAAGACAGATAGAGCAAGGTAAAAAAAAAACCACAAACGGGAGGCAAGAGATGGGAAAAGATTTTAAAATAAGAACAACCTGAATGTGTCGAAGCGGCAATAGGTCTGATTAAGTAGGTGGCTTAGTAAGTTATGTAAAATTTAATGTGAGAACAAGTAACTACATTTTTGTCTTTTAAAGGGAGCTAACCTTGGAAAAGGTATCCAGAACCGGCTCATAAAGACTCCTTTCTCCCGTGGGATAATATTTAGGTGTGCAGAATATTGTAGGAAGGATTTAGAAAACTCTCTTAGGTTTTCCTAAAAACGGTTTTGAATATTTTTTCCTTAGAGGTGAACAGGGAACTCTTTACCCATGTGCCATATTCTAATCCGGATAGGAAGTATATAAGGGGCCGGTGGTTTCTTATGTATATTTCCTTTACGATAGATGATGCTAAAGGGGCCAGGTCATTTATGACTGGGGAGAACCGGTTATAGACAGTACCCTTTACCGGGTTTCCATGCGCAAGGGGATAGAGAGTAGATTGATTTATTAGCTCTGGGGATTGGGGGAATACGACTGTGAGACACGGATATTTCTATTGATATAGGAAAGCGGAAGATGAACGAAATGCCTTTTGGCGAAAAAACAGCGCCAATTATGTCGTGGTTGATCTTATGTATTCGGACTTGATTTGATTTTTGATAATGTCAACAATAAACTTCCATGCTAAGATGTTTTATTATTTTCAATTATAGGTTAATTTATATGATTTGATTTATTGCGGTTGCTTAGGAAGGTGACGGGGATGGAGAAATTTCAGAGAAAGGAGAAGGTTTAAGGGCCGGGGGCACCAGTTGTGTCTTGCTTATCTGTCAAAGGGACGGTTGGATTTTCAAACCAATGAAGAGGGTTCCTGAAACCAAAAAGAGGGGGGACCCCTTGTACAACATTCTTGATGGAAGATCAACAAATATAAAGGGATCCTATCAGATTTTGGGCGGGGATAGCTATTTTAATTACAAGTGGGGGAGGGAGATTTATGAAGCACCAGTCCGGGGATTGGCCAAAGGTTTCCCTTTCTTTCAAAGGGGCATGTTAGTCGGTCTGTAATAAGACATAGAGGCTAAGCTGCTAACGGGTTGGCAGACTGGAATCCAGAAATCGGATTGACCAAGAAATAACCGAAAAAATAATCAAATTGGTTAAGGATTGTGTCTAGGTTAAAGATATAGGAGTGT
>NW_019943563.1:44605-51229 GCF_002910315.2 Salvelinus sp. IW2-2015
CCTATTTTTCAGTTTTGGGGAAATCGTATCCAATTTAAACGGCTCGTACTCAATTCTTGCTCTACAGATATGCATATCTTATGTATATTGGATAGAAAACACTCTCTAGTTTCTAAAAACCGTTTGAAATTTATTTCTCTAAGTGAAACAGAACTCTTTTTACAGCCCATCTTCCTATCCGGAAGTGAGATTTCAAAAGCGAGCTCTCTTTCAAGAGCTGTCATAAAAAAGGGCATGTCACTTATGACTGTAGGAACACGTCATACACCTTCCCCTGGGTGTCATGCGGAGTGAGAGCAGAAATACTTGATTATCTCGTTCTGGATTGAATACAACCTCTTGGAGTGAGAGGTCCGCCATTATTTATTTTTGGGAAGGCGCGAAGTGGACCTGGGATCGCCTCCTGGAAAACCGTTGTTATAGGTGAATATGATCTCCGGCTTCGATTTTATTTGATACATGTCACAATATCATCCTAAAGTAGTTTTTCAATATAGTTTAATTATATTATGAAATTTATTCGGGACTTTAGACGTGATGCGTTGGAGGAATTTGTTTCAAGCAAGAGAGGTTAGCGCCGCACGCCAGTTGCTTGCTAATCAAGAGGGAAATAGTTCGTTCTGGATCAAACAAAGACGGTTCTAAACAAAGGACCCCTTGTACAACATTCTGATGGAAGATCAACAAAGATAAGGACCCAATTTGGGATGCTATTTCATAACAGTGGGAGAACATAAGTATTTGATACACATGCCGACTTTGCAGGTTTTTCCACATACAAAGGCATGTAGAGGTCTGTAATATTTTCATCATAGGTACACTTCAACTTGAGAGACGGAATCCAGAATCCGGAATCCAAAAATCCAGAAAATCACATTGTAGATTTGTTAAAATTAATTTTGCATTTTTGCATGACTTAAGTATTGATCACCTACCAACCAGTAAAGAATTCCGCGCTCTCACAGAACCTGTTAGGTTTTCTTTAAAAAGCCCTCCTGTTCTCCACTCATTACCGTAATAACTGCACCTGTTTCGAACTCGTTACCTGTATAAAAGACACCTGTCCACACACTCAATCAAATCAGCACTCCAACCTCTCCACAATGGCCAAGACCAGAGAAGCTGTGTAAGGACATCAGGATAAAATGTAGACCTGCACAACGGCTGGATGGGCTCACAGGACAACTAGGCAAACAGAGCTTGGTGAGACGGCAACAACTGTTAGCGCAATTATAGAAAATGGAAGAAGTTCAAGATGACGTCAATCACCCTCGGTCTGGGGTCCATGCAAAGCTCACCTCGTGGCATCAATGATCATGAGAAAGGTGAGGATCAGCCAGAACTCAACACGGCAGGGACCTGTCAATGACCTGAAGAGAGCTGGGACCACAGTCTCAAAGAAAACCATTAGTAAAACACTTACGCCGTCATGGATTGAAAATCCTGCAGCGCACACAAGGTTCCCTTTGATCAGAGCAGCGCATTCCAGCCCGTCTGAAAGTTTGCCTATGACCATCTGGATATCCAGAGGAGGAATGGCGAGAAGGTCATGTGGTCTGATGAGACAAAAATAGAGCTTTTTGGTTCTAAAACTCCCCTCGCTGTGTTTGGAGGAAGAAGAAGGATGAGTAACAACCCAAGAACACCATCCAACCGTGAAAGCAGATGGAGGCGAAACATCATTCTTTGAGATACTTTGTCTGCAAAGGGGACAGGACGACTGCACCGTATTGAGGGGAGGATGGCATGGGGCCATTGTATCGCAAAGATCTTGGCCAACAACTCCTTCCCTCAATAATGAGCATTCGAAGATGGTCGTGGCTGGGTCTTCCAGCATGACAACGACCCACAAACACACAAGCCAGGGCAACTAAGGAGTGCTCGTAAGCAAGCCATCTCAAGGTCCTGGAGTGGCCTTAGCCAGTCTCCAGACCTGAACCCAATAGAAAAATTTGGAGGAGCTGAAAGGCCGTATTTCCAGCGACAGCCCCGAAAACCTGAAGGACCTGGAAGAAGGTCTGTATGGAGGAGTGGGCCAAATCCCTGCTGCAGATGTGTGCCAACCTGGTCAAGAACTTACAGAAATGATGATCCTGTAATTGCAAACAAAAGTTTCGTACCAAATATTAAGTTCTGCTTTTCTGATGTATCAAATACTTATGTCAGCAATTAAAATGCAAATTTAATACTTAAAAATCTACAATGTGATTTTCTGGATTTTTGTTTTAGATTTCCGTCTCTCACAGTTAAGTGTAGATCATAGATTGAATAATAACAGACCTACTACATGCTTCTGAAGTAGGAAAACCTGCAAAATCGGAGTGTATCAAATACTTGTTCTCCCCACTGTAATCTGTCGAACGTGCTATCGCTACCGTTTGCCTTGATTCAATGCTGCTGTGTGTTAGCTATTGTTAGTAAGCTAATATAACGATATATTGTGTTTTGCTGTAAAACACTTCAAAAATCGGAAATATTGCTGTATTCACAACAATTCTTTGTCTTTCATTAGCTATCCACCATATATTTTTCTGAAATGTTTGATGAGTAAATTAGGTAGTTGACGTGTGGTGTCTATTTACTCTGGCTACTCCCGTGCGATTTCTGACTGTAGCTATGATGGTAGCTATGATGGTAGCAGTAATGTAAAACTGATTTATAGCTCAAATATGCACATTTTTCGAACAAAACATAGATTATTGTGTAACATGTATAGGACTTGTCATTCTGAGGGAGTTGTTCTAGGTTAGTTAGGTGGTTCTAGCGTTAGTTAGTTGGCTTTGTGCATTGCTACCTGCATGCTACCGGTGCTGTGAAAAATGTCTGTCTGTCTTTGTATTTGTGGTGAGCTAAACATAAATATACGTGGTGTTTTCGCGTAAAACATTTTAAAAATCGGAAAATATTGCTATATCACAGATCTTTGTCTTTCATTTGCTATCCACCATATATTTTTCTGAAATGTTTTATGATGTTAATTAGGTAGTGACGTTGTGTCTGTATTTACTCTGGCTACTCCCGTGCTATTTCTGACTGTAGCCTATATGGTAGCGTAAATGTAAAACTAAGAGATCTATAGTTCCTCCTAGAGATCTATAGTTCCTCGCAGAGGTCTATAGTTCCTCGCAGAGGTCTATAGTTCCTCGCAGAGGTCTATAGTTCGTCATATAGAAATATGCTGAATCAGATGATTGACATGTGGATAATAAGCTTTGATATAACGTTATCTTGGAGTTCAGTTCCTTCACTGCCCATCATAGAAGATCACAGGGTGGTATTGAGAGGGGGATGATATTTTAGAAAGCAGCGCAAGGTCTATAGTTCCTGGGAGGCTTGATTTTGCCGTGGTCTCTGGGAGGTTAGAGAACCGCTGAATTCCGGTCATTGTCCGGGAAACAAAAGTTAATTTTTTGTTCTGCTGGGAGTATGTTTGGAGAGCTGCTTCGTAGCTGTGGAGAGTCCTAGAAAAAGCAAATAGAATGGTACACCGACACAGTCCAAATAACTTCAATATTTCGGCTATTTTGACTAGATAGCTACCAAGGTGTCTGACTAGCTGTTGATGTTGAAGAAGCGTCCTGTCCACTAGATTATACGTCAGTGGCAGAATCACCTGAAAGACGCACATCGCCATCTGCTGACTGGAGTTGGTATCGCAGTTGAGAAAATACTTTCAGACAAAAAGCTATAAAGCGACTGCCCCTAAAAAACGACTCCCTTTGAAAACCGGCGATGTGCCATCAGAATATAAATAATGATGTACAATAAAAACATACATTAAAAATGAATCATAGGTAAACTAACAACATTGTAGACTTGATGCTAAATACAGATTTTTCAGCTTTAGTGTGTATATCGTATCCACTTAGTTATGTTAGGAAGTTTACCATCTTTATGACCGGCCCTGGTAACTTCACCCCAACTTCTCTTATCCCCAGAACACAGTAACTTAACAACATAAGTGTTTTTCTGACATTTTGGGAAATTTACGGGAAAATAAAAAATACAGCCCTAGCAGAGCCCGAAGTCCCATGGGGACGTCCTCGAGGGCGTGGATGTTCTCCCCATCAAAGGCCAGTGGGATTTCACTCTCATGGTGAAATGGATTTCCACCGATGTGCAGTAAAGGAGTGAAGAGCGGTGAAATCTGTGTCAACAAAAGTAATAGAATATTAATACACACAATTAACAAAGAACATAAATGTTCAGCTGTAGTTTTATATAAGCATGCACACCTATGTTAATGAAGAAACAGATGATTGGTGCATAGGCATACCTTGTCACGGACATAAAGGCCACTCGGGTCCTCATTGAAGAGGTAGGGCAAGAGCAGAATCGCTGCTGTGGTCTCCAGTCCTAGTAAAGTAAAGCAATGATCTTACTACACTTGCTAATTTTATTACAAAATACATTAGAGAAAGGGAAGGAATAAGAGCAAATCCCTCTTCTGTATTGTCCTTCAGGGACTGTCAAAATAGCAGGATGATGTCCTCACCCCTGACTCACCTCTCTACCTCTGATAGTCCTTGAATTATCTTTTTGTCTATATCCATTCTATGGACTTGATTAATTTCTGAGAAGATCTGAAAAGATCATTTGCACACATTTGTATGCTAAGAGATTTCAGTTTGTATTGACTGCTATGTAGGTTAAATATACACTTCAAATGCAGCTGTCCTACAACACACCTTCTTCTTGATCCCAATTGCATTGTGTCCATGTTCTGTCCTATAAGAATTTCAGAGGAAGAGAAAATGTGTCAAAGAATAGTCTTACAAGCATTAAAACACATATATATATATTAAATTAATATTGAAAGATAAATGGCATCGACATACAGTTGAATGCTAAGTAGAAGAAAATATTGGAGAAAGCACTAGCCAATACAGTACTGCCATACAGTACCAGTACTTCCATACAGGCCTAATATCACATTACAAGATATCTTTGTACACAAATTGTAAAATATTTTATCAGGCTGACTTGAAAGATTATACGCAACATTTTGCTGCGTGACAATACTGTGTTTGGATTCTGAAGGGCATTTATACAAAAGAGGTAGTCTGGACACTGTATTAATACCATTTTGCATTTGAATCCCATCTACAGCTTCCATCTAAGATATTAATTTCCCTCCACAAGGGGGCGTACATGTAACGTTTCCAAAATGGGATAGTATTGTCCATGTAACGTTTCCAAAATGGGATAGTATTGTCCATGTAACGTTTCCAAAATGGAAGTATTGTAACGTGTAAGTTCGCCAAAATGGGATGTATGTACATGTAACGTTATGCCCCCTTGTGAGTTAATAGTAATTCATGCTGTAAGCAGGCTATATAAAGAGGAAGAGACCTCATTGACGATTCATTCGTGTAACATCTCGTCTGGACCAGGTCACCGTCCTTATAGTTAGTTTAGTTAACGTTAGCTAGTTCCATTATCAAAAAGTGAGAATGCTCTAGGATTGGAACTTAGTTAATGAGTGTAAACCATGTTGACTTTCATGGCAAAGATATACAATTATGGAAAGAAAATAGTTGAGGAAATAATCCAAACCTAGTTTGCTAGTTAGGAAAAACGTTTAGTCTAGCTGATAACGGGTAACTGTACTGTAAGGCTCATTACACGCGAACGGTTCAAACCCGGCTTCTAATATTTACCGGTAATTAGCTATAGTAAAGTTATGGAAGCTATTCGCAGAAAACCATATTTGTCTTCGTTTAGTTATTATAAATTATTTGAGACATATCAGCGCCAAACATCAAACCCCAACTTAACTTTTTAATGTGTCGGCATCCAAACTTGTCCACCATCTTTTTTCAGTTTGTAAATTGCGAAGTTCCCCGGAAGAAGTCCAGCAACAAAGGCAGGTTCCTCGATGAACCCACTTCTAAAAGTTCTTTGAAGAACCTTTTGGGGCTGTTTTCATTGAACCAAGAACCCTACGGTTCTTAGGGTTCTGAGAACAACTCCAGTTGAACCCTTTCATTTTTTAGACGTTGTAGTCGGCTCTATTACTCTCAAGATTCAAAACACCTGAATTAGCATCAACGACTCAAGTTCAGCTGCTGCGCTGCCATACAGTATAGGGTGAAGACGGTGGACTGATGTGAACCCGGGCACGTCAGCTGCTGTGCTCCATACAGTGGTGGGTGAGAACGGTGAAATGACGTTGAACCCGGGCAGTAGCTTGTGCTGCTTCCAATACAGTATGAAGTGAGACGGTGAACTGATTTGAACCGGGCAGTCAGCGCTGCTGCTCCAATCACAGTATGAGGTGAGACGGTGAACTGATGTTGAACCGGCAGTCACTGCTGCTGCCAATACAGTATGAAGGTGAGACGGTGGAACTGAGTTGAACGCAGTCAGCTGCGGCTGCCCAATACAGTTGAGTAGACGGTGAACTGATGTGATCTGATTAATTAATAATGATTAGTTAATCAAATAATTAGTGAAACTGTTAAAAAATAGTATATGGCATATTAAATATATTACTCTATTGTATCATATAGAAACATCATGGAATATTGATACATCATATTAGCATCAACATAACATTATTGTTTATTCATTTTCACATAATAAGGATAATTTTAATATTTTAAAAGTCAGAAGCTAGAACCC
>NW_019943563.1:51254-79028 GCF_002910315.2 Salvelinus sp. IW2-2015
TGATGTAGTTAATGGAGATGGAGGTGTGTTCTAGTGGTCTGGGTCCAGGTGTCGGATGGTCAGTTAATGGAGGATGGAGGTGTTTGTTCTAGTGGGTCGGGCAGTGATGTAGTTAGGAATGATGGTCTTAGTGCAATGTGTTAGGGTGATGGGTTGTTCAGGTCGGACTGGGCAGGTGTGATGTGTACATGGAGATGGAGGTGTGTTCTCGTGGGTTCTGGGCGGTGTGATGTAGTTAATGAAGATGGAGGTGTGTTCTAGTGTGTTGGGCAGGTGTTGATGTAGTTAATGTGTTGTATGGGTTGGTTGTAATTTGTATTATATGTTTATAAAATATCAATGAATTTATGTTTTAAAAGTCTCAAATGCAAGTTAACACTGTCACGTCCTGACATAGTTCTTATGTGTGGTTTGCTTGTTTTAGTGTTGGTCAGGAACGTGAGCTAGGTGGGCATTGCTATGTTGTGTGTCTAGTTTTCTGTTTCTGTTTCAAGCTAATATGGTTACTTCCATAGAGGCAGCTGTAATCGTTGTTCGCTGAATTGAGAATCATTATAGTTGGCTTGTTTTGTGTGGGGGATTGGTGGGTGGTTGTCTTCTGTCTTTTGTGGTTCTGGCACCAGTGGACTGTTTTCGGTTTTCAATTTATTGTTTTGTTGTTTGTAGTGTTCTCAATATTCTTTATTAAATTATGTTGAACACTTAGCCGCGCTGCGTTTTTGGGTCCTCTCTTCATCCCAGGAAGAAAACCGTTTATCATACACCTTATTAATAAACAGATCAGAATTCCAAAGAAATGCCAAAGTCAGGTTGTGAGTAATATGGAGGACCAGCTATTCCTTATGATGCAAACCTACAACAGAAATAACTTTCAAATGTTAGATTAAATTAAACTAATGCGTTTGCACTCGTGACCTTGAAGTGATTGAAGTAAACCAACGTTTTGGAAATACATAAACGATCTAAAAATATAAAGAATGTTAGATATTATGAGTTATCTTTAGCAAGCCAGCTAACATAGATTTTAGTCAACTAGCTATGGTCAGCTGAGCTGGAGCCAACTACGGAGACCAGTTAGAACTCAACTACAAAACCAACTAAAAACATAACGCAGATCAAAAGAGACATACAGAATTGATGGCAAGGGAAATCACCAAAATTCCAAATATAAAGAATTCAGGTGTAGTCAACTGCGGCTAGCAGTAAGCCAATGGTTGTAAAAGTTACAAAACTTCGATAGTCTACTTACAGAGAACATGCTGAAAATAGTGATGGGGAAACAAGCTTCTGAAGCATTGATGCGCTTTTCCAGCCAATTGTGGTCAAAAATAGGTTCATTACTCAACGGGTTTGAAGCGCAACAGAATTTAAACAGCAATTATTATAGATGACGTCACCACCGTAGCAGCGTATGCCTTCAATGCATCTACTAAAACCACTGGCCTTTGATCGAGAGCATCAAATCATGCTGCTTGTGAGTAATTGACTGGCTGGACTGATTTATAAATAATAATGAGTAGTTATTTATGATGTATACGTGATTTGTAGATGCAGCCAGTTGGCAGTCGCCCCTGCAGTGGTTCGAACACTCACATGATACCTAAACATATCAGGTGGTTGTTTGATGAAATGAAGCTTCAGAGCGCATTGATGAGTGTGCTTGATAAAGTGATACAGGCATCAGACCTGGCTTTGAAATGATTGTTTTAAGTGATTTGACGCATGCTCGTAGCTCCGGTTATAAACGTACATATCGACAGTTGACAAAACTAAAGGATTTTACTATCACGATATTCAAAATAACCTGGCAACTTATCAATTTCGCCTCTCTGGTGGCGAAGAAGTTATAATACACCTAATAACAAAACCGGGCAAATAAACTGGCTGGTGTTTCATGAGTTTTAACATATACTTTTATACATCTGTCATAAATGACTGCATTGATGAGACACAGTGTTGGATGAATGATAGTAGTACAGGTAAAATAGCACTTCCTAAGAAGATGCATTTTCAGTTAGATTCGCAACTTGAAGAGGGAACTTTAGCATAAAACGCACATGGAAAACTGAGATTTCGGCAAATAACATATAAAGAGGCTTATTTTGACGCAAACCAACAACAGTATTACTAAAACATACAATGCTAAATGTAGATGTAAAGTATACTATTATAGTAGACTATTTCAATTTTCAACACACCCACGCAATTCCATAAATCTGCGTGGATTACGAGGAATCCGAAATAATTAATAACTATGTGATACATTCAAAACATAACTGGTTTGTGCTTATAGGGACAGATCGTGATACAACTAAGTTACTATTAAGCATTTAACAACTGTGTTGTTACACTGGTGAGTAAAAACTCATGTCTTATACACTTAATTTTTGCTCTGAACATTATATATATATTTTTACGGTCCACATCTAGCGTTTGTATTAACGTCGCAATCTCCATGCAGTCAGAGGTTCAGACTGAGAGTTACGCCAGTCGTCAGCAGATGGCGTGTGGCGATTTTAGGCAATGTTGTTAGTGTGACGTATAATCTAGTGGACGGACGCTTCTTCAACAGCAACAACAGTTAGTCAGGCCACTCGGTTAGCTTGCTAGCCAAAATGCGAACCAATAAAGCTCTTTAGACGCTTTCGTGTATATTAGCCATGTGTTTTAAACCCACTTCTGTCGTCTAGTTAGTTGATCCGATTTAATTTTCATATTTAGGTGTTATTAGTCAGCTTAGTGTCTGGTTAAGTTAGCATTAGCGCTGCTAACATCCGATATGGCGGTCACTAAGCTACTCTCGCTCTGCTACAGAAGAGAGAGGATATCATACAGTAAAACAAGAATAGAGGGGTGTGAGGCGGTTATGTGAAAGCAGAGGAAGAGCGCGTTCAGAGTGAAAGAGGAGGAGGATGTTTACGTAAACAGGAGAGGAGGATGGAGGTGAAAGAGGAGGGGGAGATGACTGTTACATCGAAAAAGGAGGAAGAAGCAGAAGGAAACTGGATACTGGTCCGGTTTCCCACGATTCTTAAGGCATCAATGGTTCAAACGGTGAACTTAGAATAAGATGCGTTTTGAGAAACCGTTCCTGATTAACATCTTAAGTACTGTTTTTAAAACAGAGGCACAACTTGCAGTTGTTGAATGATGTGTGGTGTTAAAGGGGAATGTGCAATTGCTACATCCATATTTGGACTTTTAAATTTTTATTTCTAGCCATTGAATTCTTGGAAGAATATACAATGCCTGCATGAGCTTAGTTCAACTGTTTGCCCCATCAGAACCCAATCAAGCTTTTTTTACTCACATGTTTAGAACAATGTAAATCAACATGTATAGCTCAACATGGTTAAAACTATAATGTTTGATATCATGGTATTGGTCAGTCTTGCATCCATAGGTCTGTCTATGAATTTGAGAGTAGTTACATTTCTCAGCCCCATCCATCATCTTATTATGATCTGAGAACAACTCCAGTTAACCCTTCATTTTTAGAGTTGTAGTCGGTTCTATTTACTCTGTAGATTCAAAATTCTGAATTAGCATCAACGATCACAGTCAGCTGCTGCTGCTCCAATACAGTATGAGGTGAGACGGTGAACTGATGTTGAACTGGGCAGTCAGCTGCTGCTGCTCCAATACAGTATGAGGTGAGACGGTGAACTGACGTTGAATCATAATAATTAAGTTAATAAAAATGTATTAGTGAAACTGTTAAAATAGTATATGACAAATTAAATATATTACGCTATTGTTATCATATAGGAACATCATGGAATATTGTACATCATATTAGCATCAACATACATTATTGTTTCATTCAATTTCACATAATAAGGATATTTCATATTTAAAAGTACAGAAGTCAGAACCCATCACCTGCTATGTAAAAGAGACAGAAGAAGGCACAATGGTCAATGCTACCTGGGATCCTTGGGACATCCCTACCCTAAACTCTACCTTAACCATTTAAATGTTAACTTCAACGGGCTAGGGACGTCCCAAGGATGTATCTCTTCATGAAAATACATGATCTAGGTGATTGATAGTTGGTATTCAGCAGTCATAAAGCCTTATTTACTTTAATGAACTACTAAAATTGTGATTTTGTCAGACAGCATAGACAGCAGCTCTACACTTTATTGACTGACTGATCCATTCATCCTTCCATCCCTCCTCAGCCTTCCTCTCCTCTGAAGACACAGTGAGGGTGGAGCTCAGTCAGAGAGCTGTTGAGGGACTGGTTAGGAAGAACACTTCTACAGCCAGAGAGGTGAGAGGTCACACATGGTTTAGAATCTAAACCGCTAAGGGGACATAAATATTTACCATCTAAACTTTAGATGGTAAATATTTATGTCCCCTTAGCGGTTCATCACGTCAGCAAAAGGGAATATGTTCATTCATCTATGTTTATTTACATTAGTGCAAATTGTCCACTGATATTGGTGTAATTTCTCACCCCTTTTGGCTGTATGAAAATGAATTTCCCATCAAGCACACACATTTGTTCTTTGATATTATGAAGGTAATTTGTGTCAAATGTACTTTTCCCCACTCATTCACCCCATCTCTTTACATTGCTTATTTATATTCAGTTGCCTGACAAAGGCCCGTCCTGGTAGATCTGAACCTAATGCAGCTTGGAGTGATCAGATGACAGAAGTCACATTTAGGTGCCAGGTGTAACTGAGGCCATAGATGCTCCATATCCATTACTTTGAGTGATATGACTAAATGTGTTTCTGTGTTGCAGGGGCAGTAAAGAAATGGAACAGCAAGGCCACAGAACATGACATAAACAGAGCTGTGGGAGACCACCTCAAGCCCCTGGTAGAGCCGGGGGTGGTGTTTACCACTCCACCACACCTTCAGCAGGCTTGAAAAGTGGGATTGATCTGTTTAATCCATTTGTTTGTTTCAGTTTTCAGTAGTTGAATCCTTTGAAGTATTGTTGATTAAAAAAAATGGATTTTCAACAAATGAACTGGGTTGGTTGAAAAGTGATACTAAACATACATACCAGCACTATTTTGACATAGTGGTAGATATACTGAATTGATACTGTTTTTCATACTAAGATGGACCAAGATATGTGTTGCTTTTGCAAGAGTCTGATTGGTCAGTCATTGGGTTAATTTTTTTTGCAATATGTTCAAAACAAATCAAGCTTTATTTACACAGCACATTTCAGACCTGGATTCAACACAATGGCTTCACAGGAAGAAGAAAAAAACTATGAAAATAAACAGTACACAAACATAAGAGGATGAAAAACAGAAGTTTACCAACTAAAATTCTAATGAGCATCCTAATTTATAATTAATATAAGAGGGGCTCTGAAAGACACTATGGGGGAGTCCACTGAAAGTTGACTAGTAACAACAACTGGGACCTAAAAGACACCCACTAAATCTGCCAAGAAGAGGCAAACAAAAGAAAAACCCACAACAAACTTACAGACAGGAAGCAAACCAAAAAGGTGGAGCAACTAAAGGTGTTGACTCTCCACATCTATCAAGACAACTGGAGCACTGGGCCGGACACTCTTAAAATAGAACCTGGACCAGCTCAGGTGAAACCCCTTCCCACTAACGAGATGGACAAGCCAGCACAGGTGTAACACATACTGACTAACAAGGTGACACCAATCAGTTTAGCTAGACGTGCTAAAGTCCAACCTCAAAACATAACTGGAAAAACCAAAGCCTGTAACACCTTCCCCCTTAAGACAACAAATATACCCCCAACAGAAAACTTCCATTTCACATAATCAACTACAATACTTCTACAATATAAACATAGTATCTACTGGCTGTCAACAATTAAAAACAAGAAAAAACAAGTATTTCTAAATAATAATATACAATCTTATTATTTTTAAAATCCTTTTTCTTTCAATAGAATCCTAAAACCCACTAGCTTCCAGAACTCGCATCTTCCTAAAATAAACTAGATTCTAGAACTCTCGTCTTCCTAAAACTCACTAGCTTCTAGAACTCTCGTCCCCTTGGAACAAACGTTTCCAATACGTAAAAACGTGCAGTCGAAATAAATTGGGATCCATGGCAACGCACTGGCTAAACGCAAAACGTGTTGACTGCCCACCCTTGAGACAATCAGCAACCAACTCCTGCAAATCCGTAGTAACTTTCAACCTTACTTCTCTCTCTCTCTGTTCAGGGTTCACTCGATAGGCATGTTGTTGGATCGGGCCCAGTCCCCAATGTCATGCATTTGGGTTAGCACATCTGAGAATTAATCCTGATAATCTAAAAGCAGGGCAACATTGTCAATATAAATGTACCCAAAAATGGTCAGCTGGTTGCATAAATAATTATGATTACTAAATGTTACATAAATTGTAAATATGAATATAAAAACCAAATGTTCACCCCTTTGTTAATATGTATTGGCAATAATTAACTTAAGGGTGAGGCATGGAATAATAAAACATGTATCTTTTGTCAGGCTGAATGTTTGAAATATGAGGTGATTTGAGTCATGCTTCTTCAGTAGTGGAATAAAGACAATTAGCATTTGAATGTTGTCAAGAAATACTGGAGTGATGTCAGATTGTTAATAAAATTGATTATAGACCAATTTATTATACTGCTTTCATGTGTGTATATACACAAACATCTGCAACAATTATCATATTACATGTATTTTTTAAACAAGCAGCTTTTTCAACTTGTAGAAAAAAGCTGGCTACATTTTGAAGTGCTGCATTTTGACTAAAGTGGGTCACCAACGCAGTAAGTGTAACACATCTCTTTTTTTGTTAGTCACTTTTTGTTAAATAATACTCTTTCAATTCAGAGCCTGGATTTTCCCCTGAGGCTAATATCCATATCATGCTGCAATCAATTGAACAGGGCAAAGGATAAGGTAGAACATCATTAAAATACTCCTACTACAATGTTAAAACATTCTACATTGTGACATCATTAAAATACTCCTATTACAATATTAAAACATTCTACATTGTATCACAGCTATGAGGTTTCTCTCCTGTGTGTGTTCTCTGGTGTGAAGTCAGCTGGCTAGATGTAGTAAAACTCATCCCACATTGATCACAGCTATAAGGTTTCTCTCCTGTGTGTGTTCTCTGGTGTATTTTAAGTTCTGATGAAGATTTGCAACCTTTCCCACAGTCAGAGCACCAATGAGATGTATTCCCTGTGGGTCTCTGCTGGTGTTTCTTGCGGTGTTTTGATGTGGAGAGACTCTTCTCTGCCTCGTCAGCATCATGAGGTTGTTGAGGCCCCCCAGAGGATCCACGATAGTCACTTTTTCTCCTGTGTGAACAAAAAGTCGGACAGGTGGTTTAAGGCCCACAACAGCAGAAATCCACTGTAAAAAGGTGATGCCAACAGCGTAGCCATGATGTTGTACAAACAATGACGTCTGTAATGAATGTTCATTATTTGGCATTTGGCACATTTCTGTTGGTCTATGTTGTTGTTAGGTGAAGTTATGGGTCCTACAGTAGGTCTATGTTGTTGTTAGGTGAAGTTATGGATCCTACAGTAGGTCTATGGTATTGGTGTAACTAGGGATTTCCGCATTAGCATGGAGGAGTTTCTGCAACCAAACTGCGTTTTAGCAAACAGAGGGCAGAGAGCGATGCAGAGAGCGATGCACCTATTTGGGGATGTCTGATAGTATTTACGCACCACCACTAATGATTTGTGGAGCTTCTCAAAGTAATTTTTTCTTCACCTCAAACAGCAAGTAAACTAAGTATTACTTAAATCAATTAGCGAATGACAATAGTTCCTCAAAGTATTTGTAAAATATTTCCAGCTCTCACTCTTGATAACCACTCGACATGAAAGGGAAAAATATAATGCTTTGATCCAGTGGAAATGTCATAAAATACCTGATTACTACTTATCCCTTACACAAACAGCCTACAGCTGTGTCTGTCCTAAACTCACTGAAACTCTCAGGGCCCAGAATATTTTATATCAAGTTTCGAACCAACCTAGGTGACAGAAATTGAAACATTGTATCAACTATGTAGACAGGCCATGAACAGCCAATGTGATTTATTTTTATCTGGATATTTTCTAGCTCTTTTTATTTGTTGGATTTATGTAGGCTATTTTTACATAGTTGGCAATGGCATTAAAATTATTTAAATTTGTATAATTTTCACTTCGATTTATATAGAATATAGATTAATCACAGATAATGATTTTGAGATAGACTATTATAATTATTATAATTATTATTACTATTATAAATTAAATTAAACTGTTCCAGTAAAATGTGAATATGAAAATCATAACTGGCACCAGATCAGTAGAAATGGTCTGACAAATTGCCACTACAAATGGAAAAGGTTGCCGACTGCTGTTGTAGCCTATTACTGGAAACTTCAGAAGCATAACGTCAGAATTTACGAAGGCCAGCAGCAGCGGGAGGAGAATGCTAAGGAAGAGTTTTTTTTCTTATGGTTAGGCTATCTTGATCTCTGGTTCCCTCCAGTCATTTGTGTGTCTCAATTATTTAAGAAAACGGGTGATTCCTATGTTGATAATGTAAAGAATATTTGCTGCTCTGTGGTATGTAATGAGGAGCAACCAGACGCATTTATGAAATTGCTTATTCCAGTTACTAATAAGCATGCAACCATTAAGAAAATGACTGTAAAAACTGTTAAATTCCAGTGGATTGATGAGGAATTGAAAAATGGTATTGTTGAGAGGGATGAGGGAAAAGGAATGGCAAATAAGTCTGGCTGTACAACTGATTGGCAAACGTCCTACAAATTGAGAAATCATGTGACTAAACTGAAGAAAAAGAAGAAAAAGACAATGAAACAAAGATAAATGACATAAAGAATGATAGTAAAAAGCTTTAGAGAACCTTACATACAATTTTGGGGAAAAAAGGCAAACTCTGCTCCATCATTAACTGAATCAGATGGCTCATTCATCACAAAGCCCACTACTTTTATGATTTTTTCATTAACAAGATTAGCAAACTTAGGCATGACAGCAACAAACGCTGACACTACACGTCCAAGTATATCTGACCAAATTATGAAAGACAAGCATTGTAATTTCGAATTCCGTAAAGTCAGTGTGGAAGAGGTGAAAAAATTATTGTTGTCTATCAACAACGACAAGCTCCCGGGATCTGACAATCTAGATGGAAAATTACTGAGGATAATAGCGGACTATATTGCCACTCCTATTTTCCGTATCTTTAATTTAAGCCTACTAGAGAGCGTTTGCCCTCAGGCCTGGAGGGAAGCTAAAGTCATTCGACATGTGCTATGCTCTGCATAGTTAGCTCCAGGTAAAATGTTGCACTTATTCAGCCATTCTGTGACCAAAAACAAGCTACATATGGACAGTACCAAAATAAACTGACTCTGGAAATGACAAAGTGCCTCGTAACCTTGCTGGAAATGGGACAAACGGACCTCTTCTGTGGTAACAGACTGGGACGATTTGTAATCAAATCTAATTCCCAGGAACGGGGTTCAAATGAACCACAGAGACTGTGTGGGATAATAACATGGCCGTGTCCAACCCTGCTTGTTCCCTCGACTCCACTACCAACCACCAATCTCCAACAGGGCCCTTAACCTGTATCACTAGACACTTCATAGTGAGCTACAGGTAGGAATCAGCAATGAATCCCAATAATGAGCCACCTATGGGAAGATTAACCCTTTGTGGACAAATCGCTCAACGTATTACTGCTACCCTGGGGAGATTGATATACCCCTTGAACATCGACTCCAACCCTCGTCGTATGTGGAAGGGCTTGCAAACTATTACAGACTACAAAGGGAAGCACAGCCGATAGCTGCCTAGTGATACGAGCCTACCAGACGAGCTAAATTACTTCTATGCTCACGTCGAGGAAAGTAACACTGAAACATGCATGACAGCATCAGCTGTTCCGGACGACTTTGTGATCACGCTCTCCGCAGCCGATGTGAATAAGACCTTTAAACAGGTTAACATTCACAAGGCCACAGGGCCAAACGGATTACCAGGACATGTACTCCAAGCATACGCTGACTAACTGGCAAGGGTCTTCACTGACATTTTCATCCCCTGTCTGAGTCTGTAATACCAAGATGTTTCAAGCAGACCACCATAGTCCCTGTGCCCAAGAACACTAAGGTAATCTGCCTAAATGACTACCGACCCGTAGCACTCACGTCTGTAGCCATGAAGTGCTTTGAAAGGCTGGTCGTGGCTCACATCAACACCATTATCCCAGAAACCCTAGACCCACTCCAATTTGCATACCGCCCCAACAGATCCACAGATGATGCAATCTCTATTGCACTCCACACTGCACTTTCCCACCTGGACAAAAGGAACACCCATGTGAGAATGCTATTCATCGACTACAGCTCAGCGTTCAACACCATAGTRCCCTCAAAGCTCATCACTAAGCTAAGGACCCTGGGACTAAACACTGAGCACGCCCCCATTCTCATTGAAGGGGTTGTAGTGGAGCAGTTGAAAGCTTCAAGTTCCTTGGTATCCACATCCTTGGTGTCCACATTATAGGCTTAGTTAACTGGTGAACTGTTGAAATCATGGAAACATAATGACGATTCTAATTCTAGATTTGGAATAGAATGTGCAGCACCTTGAATATATTGTTGTTTGACTACCAATTAATAAACCAGGGAGGAATTACTGACAGAGTAGGAGCATGGTGGAGACATCCAAGAGAGGGAAATCAGGAAGGGAAATGACAGCAAGTAGTGCAGACGAAAGGGATAACAAGTTGGTGAAGCAACAGATGTGCTGGAATGAGAACAATATAGATGGAATAAGAACAATATAGATGGAATGAGAACAATATAGATGGATTGAGAACAATATAGATGCTACTTTGAGAACACAAACTCTAACATCTTTCACAGCACAGAGCGAGGGAGTCCAGGGATGACTGGAGGAGCAATGGAGGAAGCATTGTGGGATTCTCTTGGCGTGAATACAGTTGGTGAGATTGCATGGAGGATGGTGAAGAACAGTCACTTTAACTCTACCTACATGTACATATTACCTCAACTAACCGGTGCCCCCGCACATTGACTCTGTACAGTTGGTGAGACTGAGTGGACGATGGTGAAGAACAGTGGAGTGAAAAGGGCTAAAGTTGGTAATGAACAGCAGTTTAGGGTTGAAGTGGGAATCATCAGCAAGGATGTTTTTGTGGGTGACCTGTTAATGGTCTCAAAGATGGTGAAGGATGAATTGGGTAAAGTGGAATCGGTTCGAGTGACCAGGAGCGGTATGATACTGATTGTGTGTCAACAGCGCAAAAGGAGAAAGCTTTGTATGGTTTAGGTTAATCTCACGAGTCACCATCCCGGATCCGGGAGCATCCTCATCAGTAAAAAAGCTGACTAGCATAGCCTAGCATAGCGCCGCAAGTAAATACTAGCATATAAATGTCATGAAATGACAAGTCCAAGACAACAAATGAAAGATACACATCTTGTGAATCCAGCCATCATTTCCGATTTTTTAAATGTTTTACAGCGAAAACACAATATGTATTTTTATTAGCTAACCACAATAGCAAAAGACTCAACCGCATATTTTCACCATTGTTTTACCGCATAGGTAGCTATCACAAATTCGACCAAATAAAGATATAATTAGTGACTAACCAAGAAACAACTTCATCAGATGAGTCTTATAACATGTTATACAATAAATCTATGTTTTGTTCGAAAAATTTGCATATTTCAGGTATAAATCATAGTTTTACATTGCAGCTACAATCACAAATATCACCAAAGCAGCTAGAATAATTACAGAGAGCAACGTGAAATACCTAAATACTCATCATAAAACATTTATGAAAAATACATGGTGTACAGCAAATGAAAGACAAACATCTTGTGAATCCAATATTTCAGATTTTTTAAGTGTTTTACAGCGAAAACACAATATAGCATTATATTAGCTTACTACAATAGCCAACCACACAACCGCTTTCATTCACCGCAAAGGTAGCGATCGCAAAAAAACAGCAAAAGATATAAAATTATTCACTAACCTTGACAAACTTCATCAGATGACAGTCCTATAACATCATGTTACACAATACATATATGTTTTGTTCGAAAATGTACATATTTAGCGGTACAAATCGTGGTTTTACAATGTGAATACGTAGTCAAAATGCACAAAATTGCCCGGAGAAATCTTGGACAGTCACCTAATCTAATCAAATAACTCATCATAAACTTTACAAAAAAATACATGTTGTACAGCAAATGAAAGATAGACTAGTTCTTAATGCAACCGCTGTGTTAGATTTTTAAAAATAACTTTAGTACGACATACAGCTTACGTTTTAGCGAGACAGCGCCCAAAATAAGGGCGGAAAATATGACTAAACATTTTCAACAGAAATACGAAATAACAACATAAATGGTTCCTACTTTTGCTGAGCTTCCATCAGAATCTTGTACAAGGAGTCCTTTGTCCAGAATAATCGTTGTTTGGTTTTAGAATGTCCTCTTCTCCTGTCGAATTAGCAAACATAGCTAGCCATGTTGCGCAAACGTGCCCAACTTCACATGACACAAAGAAAAGAAAATTCCGAAAATCGCAATAAACGTTCAATAAACTGATATAACTCGGTTTAAAAAAACTACTTTATGATGTTTTTATCACATATATCAAATAAAATCAGAGCCGGAGATATCTAACGTCTATACCGAAAGCTTTTCAGAACGCAATCTGGGGTTCCTTCTCGCGCCTTCCAAGACAATGAAAATTCCAGACACGTCATTCCAAAAGCTCTTGTTCGGCCTCAGATCAAGCTAGACACCCCATTCCACCTCTCACTGCCTGTTGACATCTAGTGGAAGGCGTCTGCAGTGCATGTAGATCCATAGATTTCAGGCAAATTAATAGGAAGGACCTGGAACAGAGCCTCGATTTCAGATTTTTCACTTCCTGTCAGGAAGTTTGCTGCAAAATGAGTTCTGTTTTACTCACAGATATAATTCAAACGGTTTTAGAAACTAGATAGTGTTTTCTATCCAATAGTAATAATAATATGCATATTGTACGAGCAAGAATAGAGTACGAGGCAGTTTAATTTGGGGACGATTTTCTACAAAGTGAAAATAGCGCCCCCCTATTGACAAAATTAAACATTTCAAGTAGACGCACGTTGATTAAAATGAATGATAGACGGAAGGTTTTACTGTGGTTTGGTGAAGTGGTTCTCCCATCTTACGTAAAACCTGGGTAAGTGAGATATACAGAAGCCGCTGCAGTTTGGACATGTGGCAAGTGTTTGTCGAAGGAATAAATATGTCGTAGTCAGATGAAGCATATTGTAATTGTGATGGGAATCACGTTCCCGAGTTCCCGGAGTGCCCTGTACGGATGAAGGATGTCACAGTAGCTAGGATGATCAGGCCCATCCAGCAGGTGTCCTATGTGGAGGCAGTGAAAAAAGCTGACGGAGTAGAGAGTAGAAGGTAGTTCATGTCCCACAGTCTGCAGTGAAGCCATGCAGGAGAAGGATCCCAACACACTAATAGTGAACAAGGTGGACTTTGTTGTGTTTATAGAGCGAGTGATAAATTGCATTAATCATTTATTAGTAACCTTCGTCCAAAACTAGCAGTTTCCGCATTAGCTTGGAGGAGTTTCTACTACAAAATTGCGTTTGCATTGCCCTCACTGCCGCAGTGATAAATTGCATTAATAATAAACTAATAAAACATCTAAGAAGCTAGACATCATTGTGAAGGCGGCAAATAGATTTCTGGATCTCCAGGACAGACGAAATGTTACAGGGAGTACTGAATGAAGACGTTCCCCCCGTTCCAGGTTCCTGAACCTGTGTAGGGATCTGAATAGTACCATTTTTGTTTGAAATTCAGGGTAGTGGAGTGAATTTTGTTAGTGTTTATTTTACGTAATTAGTATGATTTGTTAATCCCCAAATTATTTTGCGTTTTGGTTATTTTTTACAACCCTGTACAGTAGGTGGCAGCAATACACCTGATGATGAGTGTAGTCTGACAATAAACCTCAGAGAAGAAGACATGGTAGGAACCAAAGTGTTGGTCAGTGTTTCCAGTTGACCCTAATTAGATGTTACATTACATGTTGTTTTCCTACTTCATGTAGCCGGCTAGCTAGCCAACATATTCATACTTCACTTACTCMTCTCTGATAAGATACCGCTGCACAAACATGCTTATCTAGGCCTACACCAGCACTGGTACCAGGCAGTATTAGCTAGCTACGTTTGCTCTGACTCTTAATACATTTAGCAAGCTACCTAGCCCGCTAACTAGCGATTAGCAGCTAACATTATTTGAGCAACACCTTGCTAAGAAAAGACAATCTTTCGCCTTTAATGTAATGGCATGAAAAGAATTGCCAGAATATTATACAATGACTTATCAACAGCTCTAAAAATTTGACCCCCACAGGAAATCTACACTGTCAGTTATAGAAAGACCCATTTACTATATAACCATTGATTCTTGAAGAATATAACTTATAAATGCCTCAAATGTTTCTACTGTATTACCCCGACCAGAAACCAAAACATAAGCTCGTATAACGCCATTGTTTTTAAACAAATACTATATGGCTGAGGAGTAGGGTCGATCCAAGCGTTCTGACCTCACAATGACAGTAAAGCACCCAAGCTAACTGGCTAACGTTGGATAGCTTGCTAGACACAAATGAGAGAAAACCTCACTCTTACCATTTTACTTGCCCTAGCAGAGCTGGTTAGGCTGTTTTCATGTTATCCAGAGCGTTGGTGACTAACTGTGCTGCTGGCAACAATTTAATTTGAGCTTTTTTGCAGATGTTTACTGACACCGGCCATATTCAACAGGTGTTGAGCGTTATTAAATTCATTGGTTATTCTGCACTCTAATCAAGTCAATAAATAATAAATAAATCAATAAACATTGGGTAGTTAGTTAGAATATAGTTACTATACTGGCAAGTTTGATGTATAAGTAGCCAACTAACGTTAGGTAGGTAGCTCACATACGGGTACATACTGCTGTAAAGATATGCTATGCCTTTTGTAAGGATAGTGTAGCTAACATAACGTGTAAGGTAACTTATTTGAAAAGTCATTACTTTATTACATTGCTCAACATTTGTCATAATTATTTAAAGCAGTTCATTTGTATCCGCTCTCTCGTTGGACTTGGGCTGCATATTTTCTGCCATTGTCTTCAAATCTGAAAATGTTGAAGCCACAACCATTTCCTGAAGAATTGCAATATGGTCCCTGAAGTACATAAAAATGTGGCTGTTCTAAATTCTGTTTCGCTCAAAGCCTTGAGTAACTAACCTATGTTTGACACAATTGGCTGGAAAGCATCAATGCTTCAGGAAGCTTTGTTTCCCCATCACTACTTTTCAGCATGTTCTTTGGGAAGTAGACTATGGGAGTTTTGTAACTTTTACAACTTTGGCTTACTGCTAGCGCGCTAGCTGACTGACACCTGTAATCTTTATATTTTGGATTTTGGGAATTTTCCCTGCCATCATTCTGTATGTCTCTTTTGATCTGCAGTTATGTTTTAGTTGGGTTTTGTTAGTTGGGTTCTAACTGGTCTCCAGTAGTTGAACTCCAGCTCGCTGACCATTGCTAGTTGACTAAATAGCTAATGTTAGCTGGCTGGCCAAGATAACTGCATATAGCTAATGTTAGCTGGCTAAGATAACTGCATATGTTACACCCCTGAACAAGGGGGGAAAGAATCACGAGAGTGATAGGTTAATGTTTACTCATTGAGAACTTTTAGTGCAAATCATCTTACAAAAGTAACACATTTGACAGAATAACAGATCTACAGGAAATAGAGTTTTGTAGGGTACAAGGCTTATTCAAGTCATAACAGTATACACTGTACATCACTGAAACAAATACTATTTTCAATATAACTGTCAAGCAAAGCTTTAACTCAGTAAACCATAACTCAATTTATCAACATGCAATAAAGTGTTTGAAAACACAATTACACAAATAATGCCGCAAAATATCTTATTAACAACGCACACGTTCATTCACAATCGACATAAAATGGCAGTTACGTAGCAGTACCTAGCAGTACGAAGCTAGCTGCAACCGAGCACGGCTCATATTACTCTCTGCAAACTTAACTAACTTCCTCAATATGTTACTAAAACAAACCTTAAAACACTCTTGCCATGTTAGCAAGTTATTACATTTAAATTACTCTTTTTAATCATCAATAACGTACCTGAACAAGGGGGGAAAGAATTACGAGAGTGATAGGTTAATGTTTACTCATTGAGAACTTTTAGTGCAATGAGAAAAAGACCGCGAATTCTCCGTGAACTTGAGTGGAGACCAGAGCAATCGATCTCAGGCTCATAGATTAAAAGCATTTAGTAGATCACAGATTAACACTTTTACCCACGACAACATAAAGTAATCAACATAACGTTTACACATTCCTCTCACAATTCGTACCCTTTTGTATGCTTGACGGATTTTAACACAATTATATAAATGTTATCAATCTATCAACTAATAGTGAATGCATGATCTTCTTAACCTTAGATGTTTTAAGATCCTCACATACTATGAATTTACTAATACTTTTTAATGTATAACAGGCTATTAGTATTTCCTTTAACCTGTCACACATATAGCTAACGTTAGCTGGCTGGCTAAGATAACTGCATATAGCTAACATTCTTTGATATTTGGTTAGATGGCGTTATGTATTTCCAAAACGTTGGTTTACTTCAATCACTCAAGTCATGAGTGCAAATGATTGGTTTAATATGAAGGTATACATTTGAAGTTATTTATGTTGTAGTTTACATCATAGGGAATAGGCTAGTCCTCCATATTACTTCACACCTGACTTTGGCATTCTTTTGAATTCTGATTGGTTTAACCTTTCACGAGCCTCTACCCCGGGTCCGGGAGCACCCCCCACCCCCCCCCACACACTAATTAGCATAGCTAGCATAGCTTCAAAAGTAGATAGTAGCATCTAAATATCATTAAATCACAAGTCCAAGACACCAGATGAAAGATACAGATCTTGTGATTCCGTAGAGAGTCGAATACATCATAAGCCTTACCCTCTCGTAAATTTTTTAACAAAATGTTTCGACATAGAGGAAAGCACAGAGAACTATATGTTAATTGATAGTTAGATTAACCTAAACACAACGTGTATGCATATATAGACCACTTTTACACTGTGCCTACAGATTTCTTACGTCCTTCCATGGTTGCGTGATTCACACCTGCCGGGCTCAGCTAAGGATATTGAATACCACTAAACCAAGAAAAAACCTTTCAGATGACAGTCTGAAGAACATATTCATGGTATAGGATAGTTGTTGTTAGAAAAAAGTGCATATTTTTTGTCAGTAGGCATATCGCGAACAGAGCTTTTACAATGCCCCCCACCCATCACTAAATACCGACCCAGTAGAATTACTCATTTAGAGTAAGAGAGCGGGTCAACCAGTCCTGCTAGTTCCCTGACCACCCTGACCTTCTTGAGCCCCAAGCCCAACTTCCCCGATTCTGTCCGGTTCTGGACCATATTTAGTCCTCATAATCATAAAACATTTCAAAAAGTCACCCAAAGACCATAGCAATGGAAATCCGTAAACCTCCCAATAAGTTCTTGTCGTTATTTTTTCAGAACCCCATAGCGACTTGATTATATCCTCAGGCTCTTTCCCAAAGCGACACCCAATAAATCCGACTCATGAAAAAACCAACTCGGGGGTTTAAGGACGATACCGAACTGTTAAGCAAAATGTTACCAGGAGCCAATCGCTTCCTCCTCAAGAGTCGCCCCGATCGCCTAAATCCAAACACATCTGTTCTTCCAGGTAGAACGTAAGCACCCGCGCAAGGTTAAAAATTTAATATATACAAATTTACTTTCACTACACTTCTGCTGCAATACTCTTCCCCGGTATCGCACCATCCCTGTAACATCCATATTCTACACTAGTACCCATATGAATACCCGATGATTTGTCTTCCAGAACAAGTAGCGAGTATCTTAGCCACACAGTTACCATAGAGCGCGTGCATACCCTCACAATAAAAAAATACCGTATGGCACAAAATATCCAAGCCTCCTAATGACTGGATCTAACAGTTTATCCAATCTTTCAGTTTAGTTTAAAATATAGTTAGTCAAAATTGAAAAAATCCTATATTCGATTGAATAACTTGTGTACACCCCCACACCGCCTAAGTTGACAGAGACCCAATACCAAAGACAAAATTAAAGTTCATTCTTAATGCAACAGAACAATCCCGCTGATTTACATTTTAGATAATATATCCCTCATTTGCATTTTCCAATAAACAGCGCATCTGCTTGCACAATAGCTAAAAACAGAACCTATTCCCATGAATCAAATAGATGAGCGACAAATACATGAGTATTAAAATAATCCTGTCACGACCACCGCGTAACTAAGCGAATTTCATACATATGGTCAAAATCATTGATCTCTACTTTGAGTGACATGTTCTACCGACTGTCGACTTCTTGATGGTTAATGTAGTCCTTTCTGTCTTGCTATAAATAAAAACAGGCTTACTTTTTCTGATTGTGTGAGATCGACTCAGCAATTTCCTCATGTCACGTCATTCTCTGAATTTTTTTTATTGGTCTCAGTTCCAACCAACAGACCGCAAACCCCAATACTGTGTTTCTCCCAAACTCGCTTACGAGTCGAAACAAACACACAAGCACAGATTCCCTCCCAAAAAGCGCACTAAACGGAGTACTAAGTTACTAGTAAAAGACGGCCCCAAATTCCTAACATTATCTGATGTCGTTTGAACAACCTAATAAGCGACTGGAAAAAAGACATGACCGGCACTATAGATTATTGCTGAGTTAGAAAACGATTGGAACGAGGCAGGTCCGTTATGGCTTGACGCTTCAAAGGTCGCACCGTTGACAGAAGGGAGGGTCACTCTGTACATTTTGGTTCTTTGGTAAGGCTGGAACGTCCCATCAGATTTGCTCATATTAGGAAACGGTTGAATGTAGAACGTACAGACACCCAGACGAGTAAAGACTAGCGAGCAGGTCGCGATTTTACTCAGACGCATTCACCTCGTACGGCCAATCAATAACCCCCAGACAGTCAGAAGTAAAAATTTCGTAGAATCTAACCCTGTCATGAAAAGTGCTGTAGAAATTGTTCTGCTGTACCACTCAGAGACAAAAATTCCAACTTCTAGAAAACTAGAAGGTGTTTTCTATCCAATAATAACAAATATATGCATATTGTACGATCAAGAATTTAGCACGAGGCAGTTTAATTTGGAGACACAAATATGCTAATGCGGAACAGCACCCCCTATAGTTGCAAGAAGTTAATGTAATAAGGTGTAACTTTGCATTGGACTTAAAACTATATTTCATTGATATTTTATAAACACTACACATACAAATTCAACTATACTACAAAATTAACTACATCACACCTGCCCAGACCCACTAGAACATACCTCCACTCCATTAACTACATCACACCTGCCCAGACCACTTATAACACACCTCCATCTCCATTAACTAATCACAACCTGCCCAAAACCCTAGGACACACCTCCATTCTCAACCGACCGCGTGCTGTCGAGTGTTTCACGCACCAGATGTATTTGCTACTTCTCGTACCCACGTTCCTGATATTACGTTGTTAGCGTAGTAACAAGACATTTGACTTTCTTTTTGACATTAACAACAGGATTGGTGATTTCCCCCCGGGTGCTTTAATATGTAAGTCTTATAACTATTTTATCGATCGAGCAATTCGCGATTTTAGAACCTGGTTGCTTTGCGCGAATGCGAGGATAGTCTCCCACTGCACCCTCAAATGTTCATGTTTGAAATATGTGAAAACCTGACAGGATATAAAACAGTAATTGATCCCTGCGAGTGTGCTTATAAGCTGTTAATCTGTACCGAGTCCACCCTTTCTAACTCCGGTGCTGTTTCCACTAACAGGTACTTCAATCACCGCTCCCCTCAAACATTCCCCCCAAATAGGGATTATTGAATCATTGTTCGTTGTGTTACACTGAAGGACAATACTCTAGCCGTTACGTTGCCTGGTAACATATGTTATTGTATGACATTATGTGGCGTACTCTTGTATGATGTAATGAAGGAGTACCTGAATCATTTTGGCGCATGAGCGGCTGCAACCAGGGAGCCAACAGACTTGTGATTGACTCGAGTATAAATACATCCTAATAAATAGCGTTTTCTTTCCCGGTCTCCCAAGTGTGCTGCTAAATGCATCAACCTGCGAGTTTGTTATAATGCGGTGGCCAGTCTGCTCCCTGTTTGCACCTGGCCAGAATTCTTAATCCAGCTTGAACGAGACAAGATTAGCCAGACACGAAACATAATTAGCTAATGATTCACTTACCAATTAATAAACCCATCTCAATTGTAAAAAATTGTACTTTTGGTGGGGTGAAGGGTGGATGACGGTGTCTGTTACCCATAAGTATGCTGTTCGTGGGTGCGGCACTCGGATTCTCGCTCTCTCTCAATTCAAGTAGGAAAGACGCTCTGCTGTGAGAGGTGATCCATGGAGTCAGATGTGAAGGAGGAGTTGATCATCAGGAGTCAGATGTGAAGGAGGCGTGTTGGCAGCTCTCCATTTCAAGGGGATTCAGTCCTGATGAAGTCTGAGGATTGAGTTCAGTCCAGGATGAACCATCTTAGGCTATTAAGCGGGCGTGGGCTGGCCTGATTCCACTTCACAGCCTTGGTTCATAACATATGGAATTCATGATATCATCTTAGAATGTGTATGTAATTGAATTCTACTTTATTAGTATTTGCTACCGTAACCTGCATTTCCTATGTGTTATTGCCCCACAGAAGATAGTAACTGCCCCGCTATACTATCACTAGTTTGCTTCCGGAAAACACAGTTATTCACCACTATACATCTCCTTTTCTCCAATATTTTGATTAAGTGTACGACGTTTTTCTTCAAAATAGATGGTGTAAAAATAATTTATATCCCTGCATTCGTCTAACACATCGAATACACGATACCCATAATGTGACATCACTCATACCCCAAAATGTAATCACAAGTACCTCCATGAATGACATCACAATACTCCCAATATGATCATCAGCAATACCCCATAATGACAACAACAATACCGCCCATAATGAACCAAGCAAAAACAGTATCTCATATAAGCCTGTTGTACAATGTAAAAGAACCAAAAAAACAACAACTGAAATATCACATTTTACATACAGGTACCAGTCAAAGTTGGATGTACACCTTCTCATTCAGGTTTGTCTTTAATTTTACTATTTTCTACATTGTTAGAATATAGTGAAGATATGAAACAATGATAATATAACAGCATATTGGCAATCAGGTAGTAACAAGAAAAAGGTAAACAAATCAAATATATTTTATATTTGAGATTCTTCAAAGCAGTCACCCTTTGCCTTGATGACAGCTTTTGCAAACTCTTGGCATATATCTCAACGCAGTTCATTGAGGGTAGTCACCTGGAATTCATTTGGCATAACAGGTGTGCCTTGTAAATGTTAATTTGTGGAAACTTTCTTCCTTCTTAATGCGTTTGGAAGGCAATACAGATTGTTGGATTGTGTCTACAGGTATGTGTGGCTCTCGATGAGGAACGCAACGAAAGGAAGACCCCCAGGTTACCTCTGGCTACAGATAAGGATATCGTACTTAGAGTTAAACTGCACCAGATTGCAGCCAAAATAATAAATGCTATTCAGAGTTCAAAGTAAACAGACACAGTCGCTCAACATTTATCAAACTGTTTCAGCATACTGCCATGGAATCAGCCTTCGTTGGCTGAATTGCTGCTAAGGAAAAAAACACTGTTAATACCAAAAGCTCTGTTTAGATAGGAGAGAAGGAGAGAAAAAGCCCACCACACTGTTTACAACAAAATTTGCTTCTTTCTTTCAAAGGAGATTTCTAAGTGACCCCTAAAACTTGTTAACGGTACTATACATCTACAATAGTATTGTTACACCATGTAGGAGCCAGTATAGACCTTAGGTCTGGTTCATTAATGGATAACAATCTACATGATGTTATTAGTCTACCACATGTAGGATTGCAAGTATTTAACCGATCCGTGCTGTTCATTTATTAAGTACATTCTACATTGATCGTACTATGGTACACCATAGGTTGGAGACCAGTAGTATAGACCTGACAGTACTAAGCGACTTATTTTAGATTTGACTATGACCTCAATGAAACTGCCTTAAATTGCTGTAGTAAAACATGTTTTGTATTCACATTAATCAATCACACACTTTCATTGGTGTCAATATAATAGTATTATTTAATTCAATCCATTTAAAATAATCTTTGTCTGAAAATAAATATGATCCTCAACTGCGTTTCCCACTCCAGTCAGCAGACGGCGATGTGCGTCTTTCATGCGATGCTGCCAGCGTGACGTATAATCTAGTGGACGGTTCTTCAGAAACAGCTCGTCAACCACCCCGGTAGCTTGCTAGCCAACATAGCCGAAAGATTCAAGCTATTTATACGCTTTCGGTGTATATAAGCTACTGTGTTTTAGACACACTTCTGTCGTATCTACTTGTTAACCTATTTAATTTAATATTGCGTTATTTTGTATTAGTCAGCTATAGTAGCTGGCTGGTTAAGTTAGCACTAGCTTAGTAGCTAATGATAGCTAGCTAGCTAACATCCCCGAACATGAGCTCACTAAACATCCCCCCTCTTGTTAAAGAAGATGAGGTCTGCTGGACGGAGAAAGGAGGTCTGTGGCTGAACGTTGTCGTGAAAGAGGAGAAGGAAGAAGAGGATGTGACAGTAAAACAAGAAGTAGAAGGTGAGGCTGTTACAGTGAAAGAAGAAGAGAAAGACGTTACAGTGAAAGAAGAGGAAGACGCGTTCAGAGTAAAAGAAGAGGAGGATGAGAAAGAGAAGGATGTCGTTTTTGGTGTGAAAGAAGAGGAGGTTGGAGATCTGTTTAACACCAGTAAGTACCGTCTCTGCAGGCGTTGAACCAATATGCAGTAAAGGGGTTCTACACTGTAATGTTGTTCTGTAGAAATGGCTGAATTCGTAGAACATCAAGAGTGGACCATCAACTAAACGTTAACAATTGATCAAATGCATCCAATGACAATGCCTGAAATACTGTAGTCCTCAATATCTCCTATTAGATTAGCCCAATATGTAGTCTTAAAGGGGCAATCAGTAGTTGTTACATCCATTTTGGGACTTAATTAGATGTTAATTATCATATCATACATTAATGATATGTACCCATTATTTCTTGAAGAATTCACTTATAAATGTCTTATGAGCTTAGTTCAACTGTCGTACCCCATCAGAACCCAAAATATGAGCTTTTTTTTACTCCAATGTTTGTCAGTAAATATAAACAAACACTGTATATCCCCCAAAAACATGGTTAAAACGATAAATTTGATATCATGGATTTCCATTCCCACCCCATCCCTCATCTTTTTACCGAAACGCGGCAGAGTACGCTTGGTATTGTTTTCTACTGCTGATGCTCCCCCGTTACCCTCAAGTCCAAGGACTGTATGTTATTTCAGAAAGTAGACTCTCTGGCACAGCTAAAATAGTCAAAATATTCCATCTAAATGTGAATCATTCTCAATCGATACATTTCTAGAACATAAATTCCTTAACTTTCATTCAACAGAATAATTTCACACAATACTTTCATATCCATCAAAATAATAAACCAGTCAGCATACCCAAACGTAAACAAATTTCTCTCGTAATTCACCTTCCTATAGTCTTTTCTTATTGACTATATGCACTTAAGTGCCATTACGACCATCAACTGGACTGAGTGTGGACCTCATTCATCTTTCATCACCCACGTGGGTATATACCAAACAGTCATGAAGAGGCACAACAAAACCTTTTCCCCCCAAGACTGAAAAATTTGGCATGGGTCCCATCCTCAAAAGGTATACAACTGCACCACGAGCAGCATCCTGACCCGTTGCATCAACTGGTAATGGCAACTGCTCGCCATCTGAACCTCAAGGCTACAGAGGTAGTGGAATGGCCCAGTACATCATGTGGCCAAGCTTCTTGCATCATGACCTAGATTATAAGGCGTGTCAGAGGACAAGCCAACAAAATGGTGTCAGAGACTCCAGTCACCCAAGTTATAGACTGTTTTCTCTGCTACCGCACCGCAAGTGGTACCGCAAGCGCCAAGTCTAGAACCAAAAGCCTCCTCAACAGCTTCTACCCCCCAAGCCATAAGACTGCGAACAATTCGTAAAATCACCACCGGACAATTTACATTGACCCCCCCACCCCCTCCCTTTTGTGCACTGCTGCTACTCACTTTGTATGTTACTATGCAATCACTACACTCCCCTACCTTCATGTACAGATTACCTCAACTAGCCTGTTAACCCCGCACACTAACTCGGTACCGGGCCCCCTGTATATACCTCCACACTGACTCGGTACCGGTGCCCCCTGTATATAGCCTCCACACTGACTCTGTACCGGTCCCCCTGTATATAAACCTCCACACTGACTCAGTACCGGTGCCCCTTATATAGCCTCCACACTGACTCGGTACCGGTGCCCCCTTGATATTGCCTCGTTATTGTTATCTCATGTGTTACTTTTTATTATTACTTTTTATTTAGTCTACTTTAAACGTTTTCTTCTTCTTGAACTCCACTGTTGGTTAAGGGCGTGTAATAAAGCATTTCACGGTAAAGTCTAAGTTGGTGTCTTGACGGATTTGTAAAAAAACGTTTGTCATAAAACACTATTACATGGGCAAAAAAGTATTAGTCAGCCACAAATTGTGCAAGTTCTCTCACGTAAAAAGAACTGTAAGACTTTACAGAAAACGTTTGACCTTCATTGCAAACAAGGTATAAGCAAAATATGAGATAAATTTGTTATTGACCAAAAATACTTATTTCCCCATAATTTACAATAAATTCATTAAAAATCCTACAATGTGATTTTCTGGATTGCTTTTTCTCATTTTGTCTTCATAGTTGAAGTGTACCTAAATTACAGGCCTCTCTCATCTTTTTAATGGGAGAACTTAGCCAATTGGTGGCTGACTAAATACTTTTTTGCCCCACTGTATACTGATCTGTGCCAGTTATGATTTTCATATGTTCATTTTACTGGAACAGTTTAATTAATTTTAAATAGTATCTCAAAATCATTGTCTGTGATTAATCTACATTCTATCTAAATGAAAATTAACAAATCTAAAGTAACTTTATGCATTATGACATCAGACTATGCCAACTATGTAAAAATAGCCTACATAAAGCCACAAATAAAAACATTGCAATAACTGTCCTATAAAATCACATGGCCTGTCTATAACGAACTTGAAACATTGTATAAAATATTCGGGCCCTCAGTTCCCCTGCCTGTGAGTTCTCGACCGACACAGCTGTAGGCTATTTGTGAAAGGGATAAGAAGTAATCAGGTGTTTACATTTCCACTGGATCAGCGCATTACGTTTTCCCTTTTGTGCCGAGTGGTTATCGAAAGGAGAGCTGAAATATTTCAAATACTTTGAGGAGTTATTTCCATTTGCAATTGATTTGATTAGACTTTGTTTACTTGCTGTTTGAGTGGGGAAATGTGCTTGAGAAGCTCCACAACTCATAGTGTGTGCATTAAGACAATCAGAAATACTATCAGACATCCCCAATGCACATTTATAGGCCTACATTTGTGCAGGCCAGGTAACTAGTCTACTCTATATGTGTAACCAGGTAGACTAGTCCTACTTCTATATGTGTGAACCAGTAGACTAGTCCTACTTCTATATGTAACCAGGTAGACTAGTCCTACTTCTATATGTTAACCAGGTAGACTAGTCCTATTCTATATGTGTAACCAGGTAGACTAGTCCTACTTCTATATGTGTAAACCAAGTAAGAACTAGTCCTACTTCTATATGTGTAACCAGGTAGACTAGTCCTACTTCTATATGTGTAACCAGGTAGACTAGTCCTACTTCTATATGTGTAATCAGGTAGACTAGTCCTACTTCTATATGTGTAACCAGGTAGACTAGTCCTACTACTATATGCGTAATCAGGTGTGCGTCCTTACTCAACATTGACAGGAGTGTTTCAAACAAAAGACAATGAATAAATTGACAACTGACGCATCTTGCGGGGTCAGGTCAAATCAAATCAAATGTTATTGGTCACATGGTTAGCGGATGTTAATGGTCACATACACATGGTTAGCAGATGTTAATGGTCACATACACCTGGTTAGCAGATGTTATTGGTCACATACACATGGTTAGCGGATGTTAATGGTCACATACACATGGTTAGCGGATGTTAATGGTCACATACACATGGTTAGCGGATGTTAATGGTCACATACACATGGTTATTGGATGTTAATGGTCACATACACATGGTTAGCAGATGTTATTGGTCACATACACATGGTTAGCATATGTTAATGGTCACATACACATGGTTAGCAGATGTTAATGCGACTGTAGTGAAATGCTTGTGCTTCTAGTTCCGACAATGCAGTAATATCTAACAAGTAATCTTACAAATTCTCAACAACTACCTTATACACACAAATGTAAGGGATGAATAAGAATATGTACATATAAATACATGGATGAGCGATGGCCGTGCATCATAGGCAGATGCAGTAGATGGTATAGAATACTGTATATACATATGAGTATATACATATACTGTATATACATATGAGGGTAATGTAGCATATGTGAACATTATTAAAGTTGCGTTATTTAAAGTGACTAGAGATACCTTTTATTAAGTCCATTTATTAATGTGGCCAGAGATTGAGTCTGTATGTTGGCAGCAGCCTCTCTATGTTAGTGATGGCTGTTTAACAGTCTGATGGCCTTGAGATAGAAGCTGTTTTTCAGTCTCTCGGTCCCAGCTTTGATGCAACTGTACTGACCTCGCCTTCTGGATGATAGCGGTGTGAACAGGCAGTGGCTCGGGTGGTTGTTGTCCTTGATGATCTTTTTTGGCCTTCCTGTGACATCGAGTGGTGTAGGTGTCCCGGAGGGCAGGTAGTTTGCCCCGGTGATGCGTTGTGCAGACCGGACCACCCTCTGGAGGGTCTTGCGGTTGTGGGCGGTGCATTTGCCATACCAGGCGGTGATACAGCCCGACAGGATGCTCTCGATTGTGCGTCTATAAAAGTTTGTGAGTGTGTTCGGTGACAAGACGAATTTCTTCATTCTCCTGAGGTTGAAGAGTCGCTGTTGCGCCTTCTTCACCACACTGTCTGTGTGGGTGGACCATTTCAGTTTGTCTGTGATGTGTACGCCGAGGAACTAAAAACGTTCCACCTTCTCCACTACTGACCCGTCAATGTGGATGGGGGGTGCTCCCTCTGCAGTTTCCTGAAGTCCACGATCATCTCCTTTGTTTCGTTGATGTTGAGTGAGAGGTTATTTTCCTGACACCACACTCCGAGTGCSCTCACCTCTTCCCTGTAGGTCGTCTCRTCGTTGTTGKTAWTCAAGCCGACCACTGTAGCGTTGTCTGCCAACTTGATGATTGAGTTGRATGCGTGCATGGCCACRCAGTCATGGGTGAACAGGGAGTACAGGAGAGGGCTCAGAACGCACCCTTGTGGGACCCAGTGTTGAGGATCAGCGGGGTGGAGATATTGTTTCCTACCTTC
>NW_019943563.1:80117-89422 GCF_002910315.2 Salvelinus sp. IW2-2015
ACTTCGCCACCTGGGGGCAGCCGGTCAGAAAGTCCAGGACCCAGTTGCACAGGGCGGGGTCGAGACCCAAGGTCTCGAGCTTAACTTCTCTAGGGTAGGGGCAGCATTTGAATTTTGGATGAAAAGCGTGCCCAAATTAAACTGCCTGCCACTCGGCCCAGAAAATATGATATGCATATAACTGGTTCAATAATTACACATAATTCTTAATACTGTAGCAATTTAGTAACAGTCACATGTTCAACTATCATCAGCTGATCCAGGAAATAATTTTCTGAATGCAGTCACATGACAAACATCACGACATGCAACAACAACCAAAGTGCTTCTTCATTCATTACTCTGGTAAGCAGTTATGCGTGCTCCACGTTGGATCCAACATCGCTAACAAATTGATGTTATATTTGTGTTATTGTCTGCTTGATTTACAGTAGGGTCACGTTAGTCTGTTTGACACGGAGATACTTAGTCTGTTAAGAGAGAACTGTCCTTGATGGATAGGCTATTGTCTACACACAGAGCTATTTTCCGTTATTCAGGACATTTAGAATGACATCACATTACAGAGTAGCCTAGTGGGATTATTCACAAATATCTGGTGATCAGGTTATGAAATGTCATGACAGACATTTTAGTTTCCATGTTTCACCTGAAATATTAAATGATTTATAGTCTAGGTCTATGTTGTTGTTAGGTAAGTTATGGTCCTACAGTGGTCTATTTGTTGTTAGGTGAAGTTATGGGTCCTACAGTAGGTCTATGTTGTTGTTAGGTGAAGTTATGGGTCCTACAGTAGGTGTATGCGTTAGGTGAAGTTAGGTCCTACAGTAGTCTATGTTGTTGTTAGGTGAAGTTATGGCCTACAGTAGGTCTTGTTGTTGTTAGTGAAGTTATGGGTCCTACAGTAGGTGTATGCTTGTTAGGTGAAGTTATGGGTCCTACAGTAGGTGTATGTTGTTAGGTGAAGTTATGGGTCCTACAGTAGGTCTTGTTGTTGTTAGGTGAAGTTATGGGTCCTACAGTAGGTCTATGTTGTTGTTTAGGTGAAGTTATGGGTCCTACAGTAGGTCTATGTTGTTGTTAGGTGAAGTTATGGGTCCTACAGTAGGTGTATGTGTTAGGTGAAGTTATGGGTCCTACAGTAGGTCTATGCTGTTGTTAGGTGAAGTTATGGGTCCTACAGTAGGCCTATGTTATTGTTCTTGTATTCACACCAATAATACTTTTCAATACTTTGTAGAATCACCTTTTGTAAATGACATAACGACGTCAAGGATCGGTAGGATAGTCAGTTTATTTTACGGGCCATGTTTGGCAGCGTGAAGGAGGCTATAGGAAATAGGAAGCCGATTCTAGATTTAACTTTGGATTGGAGATGCTTAATGTGAGTCTGGAAGGAGAGTTTACAGTCTAACCAGACACCTAGGTATTTATAGTTGTCCACATATTCTAAGTCAGAACCGTCCAGAAGTAGTGATGCTTGTCGGGGGCGGATGCGGGCAAGCGATGGTTGAGAGCATTAGTTTTACTAGCATATAAGAGCAGTTGGAGGCCACGGAAGGAGAGTTGTATGGCGTTGAAGCTCGTATGGAGGTTTGTTAACACAGTGTCCAAAGAAGGGGCTATGTATACAGAATGGTGTCGGCTGCGTAGAGGTGGATCAGAAAAACACCCACAGCAAGAGTTACATCATTGATATATACAGAGAGTCAGCCTGAGAATTGAAACCTGTGGCACCCCCATAGAGACTGCCAGAGGTCCGGACAACAGGCCCTCCGAATGACACACTGAACTCCATCAGAGAAGTATGTTGTGAACCAGGCAGGCAGTCATTTGAGAAACCAAGGCTTGTTGAGTCTGCCGATTAAGAATACGGTGGAACAGGAATAATGGTGGCCATCTTGAAGCATGTGGGGACAGCAGACTGGGATAGGGATTGATTGAATATGTCCGTAAACACACCAGCCAGCTGGTCTATGAATGCTCTGAAGACGCGGCGAGGGATGCTGTCTGGGCGGGTAGCCCTGCGAGGGTTAACACGTTTAAATATTTTACTCACGTCGGCCACGGAGAAGGAGAGCCCACAGTCTATGGTAGCGGGCCGTGTCGGTGGCACTGTATTGTCCTCAAAGCGAGCAAAGAAGTTGTTTAATTTCTTTCTATGCATCACGGAAGTTAGAGTGATCCAGAATGCTAGCAGCTCGAGTCTTGCAGTTGATATGCTGATAGAATTTAGGAAGGCTTGTTCTCAGGTTAGCTTTGTTAAATTCCCCCCTACACAGATCGGCTAGATAGCTAGCTACACATCCATGGGCATACAGGGATTTTAATCATCCACTGCACAATAAGCAAGAACATAGCTAGCTACGTGATTTCATCTATCTGCATGGCAAATATCAGCAAGGCAAGCTTACAAAATTGTCCATTCAATTTGCAGTAAATTCTTCAGCTAGCTAGATTCTATACATCCACTGTTTCCCAAAACGACAGCCTGGTTTGCTGGTTGTTTCAGGAGTCCCTAAAACAACCAGAATTACAATTTCATACTCATGTCACAACACCCATAAAGCTAGTCAGCTATCTGGCTAATGTTAGCTGAGTCAGCTAGCTGGCTAATGTTAGCTAGTCAGCTAGCTGGCTAATGTTAGCTAGTCAGCTAGCTGGCTAATGTTAGCTAGTCAGCTAGCTGGCTAATGTTAGCTAGTCAGCTAGCTTGCTAAATCGCGATTTTCATAAATAAACTTTATGATAAAAAAAATGCAGAATCGTTTGTCTTTACATGAACTAACATTCCTGTCAACTGTACATGTTTTTGCATGATTCATTATGACGTTATAATCCCTTACATTTGCTTCCATTCTAGTATTTCTGTCCGCCATCTTTAATCCAGTTAAATTCTGTGTAGGGTTACCCCTAGTATTTCTGTCCGCAATCTTTGATGCAGTTCAGTTCTGTGTAGGGTTTCTCCTCTCTCCTAGTATTTCTGTCCGCCATCTTTGCTGAAGAAAGTCTAACAGTCACTAGCGCGGCAGCAGCCTCCCCCGGTCCTAGTGCCGGCCCGGTAAGAAGTTTAAGATGCGATGGAACGGTTGACGAAAATAAGAAATCACAGAAAAAATATATTGACTGATATTGATTTATTTAGGGGGGGCTAATTCATATTTTAGTTCTAGTGACGTCCCTGATTCCTACCCTTTAATTCTTTGTCTGAAAATTACATTTACATTTTACTTAACTGCCTTGCCCACTCGTCAGCAGATAAGGTCTGCGACTTTAAGGCAATTCTGCTACTGTGACGTATAATCTAGTGGACGGGTCGCTTCTTTCAACAGCAGCAACAGACAGTCTGCCACCTCGGTAGCTTCCTAGACAAAATAGACGAACCAATAAAGCTCTTTAGACGCTTTAGTGTATAGTTGCCACTATATTTTAAAACCACTTCTGTCGCCTAGTTAGTTATCTGTTTTCATTTCATATTTACGGTATTGTTTTTATTATTCATCTAGCGGGCTGGTTAAGTTAACATTAGCCTAGCTAGCTAACATCTCCAACCATGAGGTCACTAAGCTACTCTCTTGTTAATGAAGAGGAGGTCTGCTGGACGGAGATAGAAGCTCTCGTCAAAGAGGAGAAGGAAGAGAATGATATCACAGTAAAACAAGAAGTAGAGGGTGAGGCTGTTACAGTGAAAGAAGAAGAGAAAGACGCGTTCAGATTGAAAGAGGAAGAGGATGTTACAGTAGAAGAGGAAGAGGAAGAGAAAGAGGAGGATGCAGTTTTTGGAGTGAAAGAGGAAGAGGGGGAGATGACTGTCACATTGAAAAAGGAGATGGAAGAAGAGGAGGAAACTGGATTTCTGGGCTCGGTTTCCCAAACGCATTTTAAGGCATCCAATGGTTCTAACGATGAACTGGCCCTGGTTAACACAAGTAAGTACTGCCTTAAAAACAGAGACACAAACTCTGCAGTTGTTAAACTGATGTTTTATTTTTTTATTTCACCTTTATTTAACCAGGTGGCTATGATGTCATAATGATAGTTTAACCAGGTGACCATGATGTCATAATGACAGTTTAACCAGGTGACCATGATGTCATAATGATAGTTTAACCAGGTGACCATGATGTCATAATGATAGTTTAACCAGGTGACCATGATGTCATAATGATAGTTTAACCAGGTAGGCCAGTTGAGAACAAGTTCTCATTTACAACTGCGACCTGGCCAAGATAAAGCAAAGCAGTGTGACACAGACAACAACACAGAGTTACACATGGAATAACATGGAATAAACAATAAACAAGCCAATAACACAATAAACAAGTCAATGACACAGTAGAAAAAAAGAAAGTCTATATATAGTGTGTGCAAGAGGCCATGAGGTAGGCCGGCAAGATGTCCATAGTAGCGAAGAATTACAATTTAGCAGATTAACACTGGAGTGATAATGTAGCAGATGATGATGTGAAGTAGAGATACTGGTGTGAAAAGAGCAGAAAAGTCACATGTACAGCTGAGCAATCGGTTAGCTGCTCAGATAGCTGATGTTTAGAGTTGTGAGGAAATATAAGTCTCCAGCTTCAGCGATTTTTGAAATTCGTTCCAGTCACTGAAGCAGAGAACTGGAAGTGTGTGGTGTTAAAGGGAAATCTGCAATTACATCATATTTTGATTTTTTATTATTTATTTTATAGCCATTGATTCTGGAAGAATATAACACATGCCTCATGAGCTTAGTTCACACTGTTGTACCCCATTCAGAACCCAAATAAGACTTTTTTACTCCAATGTTGAACAATGTAAATCAACCTGTATAGGCTTCAACATAGTTAAAACTATAATGTTGATATCATGGATGGTCAGTCTTGCACCATAGGTCTGTCTATGAATTTGAGAGTAGTTACATTTCTCAGCCATCCATCATCTTATTAGCAAATAGTGGTGAATACAGCTTTGTTTATTGGTTGATTGATTGTTTGTGTGGCTTTTTTAAAGGGCAACCTAGTATTTAACAGCAACAAAATGGCTGCCCAGAGACTTGGTTGGTAACAGCTGAGGGATGGGGGCTGGAGAAATGTACCATCTCACAATTCATAGAGAAGCTATTGTATAACGTACCAGACACCTAGCGACCTTTCAAGAGTTCAGATCTTGGATGTAACGTTTAAAGTGTTACTTGACGGTCTGGACCCAGGTTTGAGTCAGCTCAGAGGCAACCCTGAATTCACTACACTATGAATACAGACATGGCCATCCATGAGGTTAATGATAGTTTAAGCCAGTTCGGATATATAGTATATTCTAGAATTCATCCATGATGTATAATGATAGTTTAACCAGGTTTCTAGGATATATATATTCTAGAATCATCCATGATGTCATAACTGATAGTTTACCAGGTTTTGCGCTATATAGTGTATATTCTAGAATTACATCCATGATGTCATAATGATAGTTTAAACAGGTTTCTAGGTCTATAGGTTAGTAATTCTAGATTCATCCCGTGATGTCATAATTACAGAGGTCGACCGATTTATGATTCTTTACCATGCCGATACCGATAGCCGATTATTGGGGGAACAAAAGCCGTACGATTCAATCGGCCGATTTTAGCTTTTATCTATATATTATATTACTATAGTATATATATCATACCAACACACATTTTTGAAATATATGACAAACTTTGCCAACAATACTGAATGACCTGATGACCACTTTTATGTTTAACTTAATATTAATACATAATACAACGAGCGCCACGACAGCTTTTGAAGTGAACATGATTACGTGAAGAGTCTGCTTAGGAGACAAATTACTATCCAACTGTAATTGAATAAAAATAGAGTTTAAGTTACTGTGATGAGTTGAACAAGACTTTATTTCTATATGGCAGGAATCTATTTTATAATGGGCATGGTTAAGAATTGCACGACCACAGTGGCGAGTCATACATTCCATGACACCTAGCAAATTGAAAGACAGGTTCTCTTATATTCATAGGAATATTTTTAGATTCACTTAAAAACAAATAAGGTCTGTGTTTCGTGCTAGGCTTACACCGCCAAATCTTTATACACTGGTGTAGGCTATCCATAGACAAGGTAACTCTACAATACAATATTGGCAAAATATAGCGAAAGATAAAACCAAATGCTAAGAGTGATTTATGAAAAATATGGTTTGACAAACGTTACCTTATCTTTGAGATTTTACAGGTTCAGGAAACGCCGAGGCTGTTTCAAGCCTGCACCGAGAAACACAGAACCTTATTTTGAACGGAGTCAAGACATTCTCATGGGAAGACAACTGAACGGTAACAATACACGAAGGACACCCCTTTCAAATTGCAGCCGGAGTATTTACATATTTAATAATTTTATAGTTTATAATATTACAGGAATTATAACGCGTTCGACTATTTCTCTCTAAACATATACTTTGGCTAATCTGGAAACTATCACCTCGAAAAACAAGAACGTTTATTCCGTTGCCGTAGTTTAATTATTACGTGGATCCATGGAGTCTAATATTCCTGTTACATTGCACAATCCCTTCCAATGTTTGTCATAATTTCGTTCGCAAAGAGCCAGATGTTGCAGATAATGACGCTGCCGTGCAATGAACGGAAGAAAGAAACTGACAATTTCAACCTGGGTTAATATTGCTGCTAACCTGTGATGTTTTAGCTTTAATATGCAGGGTTTAAAATACTATACATGTGTATTGGATTTTAAGACAAGCATTGATGCTTATGGTTAAGTACACATTGGGAAGCAATGACAGTCATTGATTGATTGTTTTTTTATAGATAAGTTTAATGCTAGCTTGCACTTACCTAGCCTTACGGCATCGTGCTTAAAAGGCAGGCTCCTGTGGGTGCAACTGTAATCAGGTGTTAGAGCATGTGACCTAGTTAGACTAGCAAGGTTGCAAGATTGGATCCCCGAGTACAAGGTTAAAAATCTGTCGTTCTGCTTCGAATGTGTTGCCTTAAGCTGACGTTGCTAGTTCATAAAAGATCTAATAAAGGTATAGAAAGAAATAATAATAATAAAAATAAAAAAATATCTGCAAATCGGCGCCCAAAAATACTGATTTCGATTGTATGAAACTTGAAATCGGCACCATTCCGATTAATCGATGTCACCTCTGAGTCATAATGATAGTTTAACAAGGTTTCTAGGCTATATAGTATATTCTAGAATTGACAGTGTAGATTTCCTGTCGTCAAATTATTAGAGGTGTTGATAAGTCATTGTATAATATTCAGCATTTTTTTTATGCCATTACATCAATATAGCCCAACCAGAAGAGAAAAAACTCTTCCTGATCCACCTCCTCCTGCTGTCCTTCATAAATTCTGACGTTGCTGGTAATAGGCTACACAAGCAGTCAGCAACCTACATTTGGAGTGCAAATGTATCTTACCATTTATACTGATCTGGTGCCAGTTATGATTTTCATATTCACATTTGACTGGAACAGTTTCATTTAATTTATAATAGTATCTCAATCATTGTCTGTGATTAATCGACATTCTATCTAAATCTAAATGAAAATGATACAAATCTAAAAGTAACTTTTATTGCCATTGCCACCTATGTAAAAAATAGCCTACATAAAGCCAACAAATAAAAACATTGCAAATAACTGTCCTATAAATCACATGGCCTGTCTATAACGAACTTGAAACATTGTATAAAATATTCTGGGCCCTCAGTTTCCCGTGCCAGTGAGTTCTCGACCGACACAGCTGTAGGCTATTTGTGAAAGGGATAAGAAGTAATCAGGTATTTTATGACATTTCCACTGGATCAGAGCATTACATTTTCCCTTTTGTGCCGAGTGGTTATCGAAAGGGCAAGAGCTGGAAATGTTTTTCAAATACTTTGAGGAGTTATTCTCATTTGCAATTGATTTTGATTAGACTTTGTTTACTTGCTGTTTGAGGTGAGAAAAAAATGTGATTCGAGAGGCTCCACAACTCATTAGTGGTGCAGCGTTAAGACAATCAGAAATACTATCAGACATCCCCAAATGGGCACATTTATAGATCTACATTTGTGCTCAGGACAGGTAGACTAGTCCTAGTTCTATATGTGTAACCAGGTAGACTAGTCCTACTTCTATATGTGTTGTCAGGTAGACTAGTCCTACTTCTATATGTGTTGTCAGGTAGACTAGTCCTACTTCTATATGTGTAACCAGGTAGACTAGTCCTCCTGCTATATGTGTAATCAGGTAGACTAGTCCTCCTGCTATATGTGTAATCAGGTAGACTAGTCCTGTCCACACACATCATCAAACAGACTCCAACCTCTCCACAATGGCCAAGACCAGAGATAAAATAGTAGACCTGCACAAGGCTGGGATGGGCTACAGGACAATAGGCAAGCAGCTTGGTGAGAAGGCAAACACTGTTGGCACAATTATTAGAAAATGGAAGAAGTTCAAGATGACGGTCAATCACCTCGGTCTGGGGCTCCATGCAAGATCTCACCTCGTGAGGCATCAATGATCATGAGGAAGGTGAGGGATCAGCCCAGAACTACACGGCAGGACCTGGTCAATGACCTGAAGAGAGCTGGACCACAGTCTCAAAGAAAACCATTAGTAACACACTACGCCGTCATGGATTAAAATCCTGCAGCGCACGCACGGTCCCCCTGCTCAAGCCAGCACATGTCCAGGCCCTTCTGAAGTTTGCCAATGACCATCTGGATGATCCAGAGGAGGAATGGGAGAAGGTCATGTGGTCTGATGAGACAAAAATAAAGCTTTTTGGTCTAAACTCTACTTGCCGTGTTTGGAGGAAGAAGAAGGATGAGTACACACACCAAGAACACCATCCCAACCGTGAAGCATGGAGGTGGAAACATCATTCTTTGGGGATGCTTTTCTGCAAAGGGGACAGGACGACTGCACCGTATTGAGGGGAGGATCGATGGGCCATGTATCGCGAGATCTTGGCCAACAACCTCCCTCCTCAGTAAGAGCATTGAAGATGGGTCGTGGCTGGGTCTTCCAGCATGACAACGACCCGAAACACACAGCCAGGGCAACTAAGGAGTGGCTCCGTAAGAAGCATCTCAAGGTCTGGAGTGGCCTAGCCAGTCTCCAGACCTGAACCCAATAGAAAATCTTTGGAGGGAGCTGAAAGTCCGTATTGCCCAGCGACAGCCCCGAAAACTGAAGGACCTGGAGAAGGTCTGTATGGAGGAGTGGGCCAAATCCCTGCTGCAGTGTGTGCAAACCTGGTCAAGAACTACAGGAAACACTGATCTCTGTAATTGCAAACAAAG
>NW_019943563.1:92844-121244 GCF_002910315.2 Salvelinus sp. IW2-2015
ACGTTTTGGGGATTTGGGAATGTTGTGCCACATAGCTATTGTTAGCTGCTAATTCCGAAGTTGAAGACGACGTTTTACAACCAAGCAACGATTCTTTTGGACAAGGACACCTTGCTCAAGATTCTGATGGAAGCTCGTCCAAAAGTAAAAACTATTTATGATGTTATTCCGTATTTATGTGGAAAAATGTAACGCATTTGTCCGCCGTTATTGCGGCACTAGTCTGGCTGTAACGCACACTGTATGTCTTAGTACGTTAATTTTTAAAAAATCTAACTCAGCGGTTGCATTAATACTAATGCATCTTTCATTTGCTGGTCCAACCTGTATTTTTTAGTCAATCTAATCGATAAATAATCGTAAACTTAGGTGCCTTCCAAGATTGGCGCCGGCCAGAATGCATGACCTGTTGCCACTGATCACATTGTATAACAACGATTTGTGCTGCTAAATATGCACATTTTCGAACACAAAACCTATATGCATGTGTAATATGATGTACAGGACTGTCATCTGACGAAGTATATCAAGGTTAGTCCAAAATTATATATCTTTGTCTGTATTGTTACGATCGCTAACCTGTGCTGCTGGTAAATTGCTTGTGTGTTCTGGCTATTGTGCTAAGCTAATATTAATGCTATATTGTGTTTTCGCTGTAAAACACTTAAAAAAATCTGACATATTGGCTGGATTCACAAGATGTTGGGCTTTTCATTTGCTGTACGCTGTGTATTTTCAGAAATGTTTTAAGATGAGTAATTAGGTATTTGACGTTGGTTCTCTGTAATTATTCTGCAGCTTCGGCACTATTTCAGATTGCAGTGCAATGTAGAACTGTGATTTATACTGAAATATGCAAATTTATCTAAAAAAACATATGTATACAATAAATATGTTATCAGACTGTCATCTTATTGAAGTTGTTTCTTGGTTAGTGGCTATTTATATCTTTATTTGGTCGAATTAGTGATGGCTACTGATGGAGTAAAAAAGTGGTGGAGTAAAAAAAAGTGGTGTCTTTTGCTAACGTGGTTAGCTAATAGATTTACATATTTGTCTTCCCTGTAAAACATTTTAAAAATCAGAAATGATGGCTGGATTCACAAGATGTGTATCTTTCATCTGGTGTCTTGGACTTGTGATTTAATGATATTTAGATGCTAGTATTTACTTGTGACGCTATCTAGGGCTATGCTAGTCAGCTTTTTACTGTGGGGTGCTCCGGATCCGGGTTTGGGAGGAATTAGTAGGTTAAATCATACAATTTGATTTTCTGATTTTTGTTTTAGATTCATCCTCACAGTCGAAGTGTACCTATGAATAAATTACAGACCCTTACATGCTTTGTAAGTAGGAAAACCTGCAAAATCGGCAGTGTATCAAATACTTGTTCTCCCCACTGTAGAAGTAGACTAGTCTACCCGACACACATATAGAAGGAACTACCTACCCGTAACACATATAGAAGTAGGACTAGTCTACCCGGTACACATATAGAAGTAGGACTAGTCTACCTTGTTACACATATAGAAGTAGACTAGTCTACCTGGTTACACAATAGAAGTAGGACTAGTGCTACCTGGTTACACATATAGAAGTAGGACTAGTCTACCTGGTTACACATAATAGAAGTGACTAGTCTACCTGTTACACATATAGAAGTAGGACTAGTCTACCTGGTCACATATAGAAGTAGGACTAGTCTACCTGGTTACACATATAGAATAGGGACTAGTCTACCTGGTTACACATATAAGAAGTAGGACTAGTCTACCTGAGCAACACATATAGAAGTAGGACTAGTCTACCTGGTTACACATATAGAAGTAGGACCAGTCTACCTGGTTACACATATAGAAGTAAGACTAGTCTACCTGGTTACACATATGCAGAGGAAGGTGTCTTTTATACAGGTAACGAGTTCAAACAGGTGCAGTTAATACAGGTAATGAGTGGAGAACAGGAGGGCTTCTTAAAGAAAAACTAACAGGTCTGTGAGAGCCAGAATTCTTACTGGTTGGTAGGTGATCAAATACTTATGTCATGCAATAAAATGCCCTTTCCTGGGTTGGTGAAGAGCGGTATTACATTTTAAGGAATAAATCCAAGCCTCACTCTCATCACCTGTGGACGGTGGTGCTTCCAGCGAGGCGTGGATTTAATAGTATGTTGTACCTAGTTTCCCTCCTTCAGGGAACAGTAGTTCTAGTCATAACGTTACGCTTGTCATATGATGAACTTGACCTTAAATACTGGATCTTGCTGTTGGACAGTTTTTTTGTATTCTGAAATGCACTCGAACTATGTATCATTTAGTGGCTCCTTATGTTAAGCTGGAAAACAGTTTTCATGGGCACAGAAATACTAAATCATTTCAGAGTTTGCTAAATCCAATGGTTTTTAACAGTCTTCTTGTAATCCAAGATGGCGCAGCATTAAGACATGTTTGTTGTAAATATTATGTTTTTTTATTCTTTTTTTTGTATATATTGCAATATATTTCAATCTTTTTCCATGTTTAAATTAAATATACCTTCCGGCAACCCGCCTCACCCAATGTGATACTGATCTGCTATATTTTAGACCTTATAACTAGAACCTCCATCAGAAGCTAGCCATCAGAAGCTAACCAGCTAATTAGCTACTAGCTATTTAGTCATTGTTAGCCACTGCTAGCGGCCTTTACCTTTTTAGCTCAGCTTATAAAAATTCATAAAACATACAAGTGTTATACATTGGTTTAAAGATTAACTTCTTGTTCATCCAACCACGGTGTCAGATTTCAAATAGGCTTCACGGCGAAAGCATACCTTGCGATTATCTGAGAACAGCGCCCAGCAGACAAATCATTACAAACAGTTACCAGCCAAGTAGAGTTACACAAGTCTGAAATAGCAATAAAATGAATCACTTACCTTTGATGATCTTCATATTGTTGCACTCACAAGACTCCCATTTACTCAATAAATGTTAGTTTTGTTCGATAAAGTCTCTCTTTATATCCAAAAACCTCAGTTTTGTTCAATAATCCACAGGCTCAAAGGAAACCGGACAATAATAATAAACAATAATCGGTCGACCTCTACTCTGGACGGTTCTRACTTAGAATATGTGGACAACTATAAATACCTAGGTGTCTGGCTAGACTGTAAACTCTCCTTCCAGACTTAATATTAAGCATTTCCAATCCAAAATGAAATCTAGAATCTGCTTCCTATTTCGCGTCAACGCCTCCGTCACTCACGCTGCCAAACATACCCTCGTAAAACTGACTATCCTACCGATCCTTGACATTGGCGATGTTATTTTCAAAATAGCCTCCAACACTCTACTCAGCAAACTGGATGCAGTCTATCACAGTACCATCCGTTTGGTCACCAAAGCCCCATATACCACCCACCACTAGGACCTGTATGCTCTCGTCGGCTGGCCCTCGCTACATATTAGTCTCCAAACCCACTTTCTCCAGGTCATCTATAAGTCTTTGCTAGGCCGCCTTCACTCAGCTCACTGGTCACCATAGCAACACCCACCCGTAGCACGCGCTCCAGGAGGTATATCTCACTGGTCATCCCCAAAGTCAACACCTACTTTGGCCGCATTTCCTTCCAGTTTTCTGCTGCCAATGACTGGAACKAATTGCAAAAATCGCTGAAGTTGGAGACTTAAATCTCCCTCACTAACTTTAAGCCTCAGCTATCTGAGCAGCTTACCGATCGCTGCAGCTGTACACAGCCCATCTGTAAATAGCCCATCCAACTGCCTACCTCATCCCCATATTTTTATTTACTTTTTTTGCTCTTTTGCACACCAGTATTTATACTTGCACATCATCTGCAAATCTATCACTCCAGTGTTAATTTGATAAATTTTAATTACTTCGCTACTATGGCCTATTTATTGCCTTTCCTCCTTACTCCATTTGCACACACTGTATATAGATTTTTCTATTGTGTTATTGACTGTACGTTTGTTTATCCCACGTGTAACTCTGTGTTGTTTTTGTCGCACTGCTTTGCTTTATCTTGGCCAGGTCACAGTTGTAAATGAGAACTTGTTCTCAACTGGCCTACCTGGTTAAATACAAAAAGTCTTAACTTTATTGACAACACCCAAATGGATACTGTCATTAACGCGGTTCTTCAATAATTACACATAATTCTTAATACTGTAGCAAACATTATATTAAACAGGACATTCAAACTAGCCTTACAATTATAATTCAAAGTAGTGTGAAATGCACTAATAAGCAACCTGTAAATGGAGGTTACTCCCCTGAGTTTTCCCCCATTCACATTCAGAATACATTGTGAAAAACTAAAATCTTTGTTCACCATTTTTGCTCCATGCAGATATACTACATCCATAACTAGTGGTTTCCTCATTACCAGATATACTACAACCATAACTACTGCTTTCCTCATTAGCAGATATACTACATCCATAACTAGTGGTTTCCTCATTACCAGATGTACTACATCCATAACTAGTGGTTTCCTCATTACCAGACATACTACATCCATAACTAGTGGTTTCCTCATTACCAGACATACTACATCCATAACTAGTGGTTTCCTCATTACCAGATATACTACATCCATAACTAGTGGTTTCCTCATTACCAGATATACTACATCCATAACTCTGTTTCTCCATTAGCAGATATACTACATCCATAACTAGTGGTTTCCTCATTACCAGATATACTACATCCATAACTAGTGGTTTCCTCATTACCAGATATACTACATCCATAACTATCAGTTTTCTCATTAGCAAGGAGGAGTTTCTACAACCAAATTGCATTTGCATCGCCCTCATGCCGCATTTTTAGGAAACGCAGAAAGGGGCCTATATTGGAGACCAAAAGTCGTCTGGCACACTGCTTACAGTTTCAACAACATGAATAACTTATTTCAAGCCTACAATCATCGATGTTACTACTAAAATATGACTATTCTTGCTCATTTTAAGACAATTGTCAAATAATTTTAACATTCATTACAGACGTCAATTGTGTACAACATCATGGCTACGCTGTTGGCATCACCTTTTACAGTGGATTTCCACTGTTGTGGGCCTTTAACCATCTGTCTGACTTTGTTGTTCACACAGGAGAGATACGGCGGACTATCGTGGATCCTCTGGGGAGCCTCAACAACCTCATGATGCTGACGAGGCAGAGAAGAGTCTCTCCAGATCAGAACTCCTCAAGAAACACCTGCAGAGACCCACAGGGAAGAGAACTCACTACTGCTCTGACTGTGGGAAGAGATTCACCTCATCAGGCATTAAAATTCATCAGAGAACACACACAGGAGAGAAACCTTATAGCTGTGATCAATGTGGGAAGAGTTTTGGTCGATTTGGAGAACTGACAGTGCACCAGAGAATACACACAGGAGAGAAACCAAATAGCTGTGATCAATGTGGGAAGAGTTTTACAACTTCTGGCTATCTGACAGTGCACCAGAGAACGCACACAGGAGAGAAACCATATAGCTGTGATCAATGTGGGAAGAGTTTTATTACATCTGGCCATCTGACTCTACACCAGAGAATACACACAGGAGAGAAACCTTATAGGTGTGATCAATGTGGGAAGAGTTTTAATACATCTGGCTCTCTGACTTTACACCAGAGAACACACACAGGAGAGAAACCTTATAGCTGTGGTCAATGTGGGAAGAGTTTTGCTCACCGAAGCAGCCTGTTATCACACCAGAGAACACACACAGGAGAGAAATCTTATAGCTGTGACCAGAGATAATCTGATAAAAGATCTCTGACTAAACATCAGAAAATACATGAAGGAGTTGTTTCATGATATCAATTAAATGATGTCACAATGTAGAATGTTTTTAACACTGTAGTAGGAGTATTTTAATGATGTCACAATGTAGAACACTAAATATTTGTCCCCTGTTCTATTGATTTCAACATGATATGGATATTAGCCTCAGGGGAAAAATCCAGGCTCTGAATTGAAAGAGTACTATTTATGAGATTTAGTAAGTACACATTATTCCCAGATTCCGTGTGGTTTTTGAGCTGTTAGTTTTAACAGGACGTGCAACCCCATCTCCCTCCTGTTGCACAAATGATTTTAGCATGATATCAATTAGTTTTGACAACTAAGTGTTGCGTTCCTTTCTTTAGCGACCCCTACATTTAAATGCATTCCAACATCACGTACAACCTGATTTCCCCTCTAATTGATATCAGTGATTTATTGCTACTTGTCAAAACAACAGCGTTTCTGGTGCTTGTGCAGTTTATAAGGAGCTTGTTTTAAAAAATACAAGAAAAATGATTTGTGGCAGATGTTTGTGTAAATAGCACATGTTATGTTTAGGTTTTCAATTCATCCCAAACTGTTTCTGCATATTGGTTATTGATTTGGACATGTTAAAACTGTCTTTTGACATTCAGGCTATCCCACCTAGCACAATGTAATTGAAAAGACGTTGAAAATAAGACTATGCAAACAAAACAAAAAAATATATATTTTATTATACCATGCCTTACCATTAAGTTAATTATTGACAATACATATTAACAAAGGGGTGTCCATTTTGGTTTTGATCATTCATGTTTACAATTCATGTAACTTTTAGTAATCATAATTATTTATGCAATCAACTGACAATTTTCGGGTATAATTATATTGACATTGTTGCCCTTCTTTTAGAATAGCAGGGTTAATTCTCAGATGTGCCAACCCAAATGTACTAGAGCATGACATTGGGGACTGGGCCCCGATCCAACAACATGCCTATCTAGTGAACCTTGAAAAGAGAGAGAAACTCCGCAGTGAGGTGGAAAGTTACTACGGATAGTGCAGGAGTTTCCTCTTGAAATCAGACATGTCCGTGTTAAGGACAACTTTGTTGCTGATTTTCTCAAGGGTGGGCAGTCATAGTTTTGCGTTTAGCCATTGCCTTGCCATGGATCACAATTTATTTTGACTGCACATTTTTCCGTATTGGAGATGAGTTTTGTTTGGGCTCGTTCCAAGGGGAGGAGAGTTCTAGAAGCTAGTGAGTTTTAGGAAGAGGAGAGTTCTAGAAGCTATTGAGTTTTAAGATTCTATAGAATGAAAAAGGAGAAAAAAATAATACGATTGTATATTATTATTTAGAAATACGTGTTTTTTCTTGTTTTTAATTGTTGACAGCAAGTAGACATCATTTTTATATTGTAGAAGGTGAAGCATTGTAGTTGATTATAATGAGAAATGGAAGTTGTTTTCTGTTGGTGGTGAGCAAACTTGTCCAACAAAAATATAGGATATATTTGTTGTCTTAAGGGGCAAGGTGTTCCAGGCTTTCGTTTTTCCATTTATGTTTTGAGGTTGGACTTTAGCACGTCTAGCTCGTTAGCACGTAGGACGCACTGATTGGTGTCACCTCGTTAGTCAGTATGTGTTACACCTGTGCTGGCTTGTCCATCTCGTTAGTGGGAAGGTGTTTCACCTGAGCTGGTCCAGGTTCTATTTAAGAGTGTCTGGYCCAGTGCTCCAGTTGTCTTGATAGATGTGGAGAGTCAACACCTTTAGTTGCTCCACCTTTTTGGTTTGCTTCCTGTCTTTAAGTTTGGTGTGGGTTTTTCTTTTGTTTGCCTCTTCTTGGGCAGATTTAGTGGGTCTCATGGTGGGTGTCTTTKAGGTCCCAGTTGTTGTTACTAATCAACTTTCAGTGGACACCCCCATAGTGTCTTTCAGAACCCCTCCTAAAAAACAAGTTATATTTTGGGTTGGATATTGCATCCTATTAATATTTTAATCAATGGCATTTCCTTTCAATGCTCATTAGTCTATCAGTTGTTATTCTTCAGTTTTTTTATCCGCTTATGTTTGTGTACTAAATATTTATCTTAGTTTTTTCCTGTGAAGCCATTGTGTTGCATCATGTCTGAAATGTGCTGTATAAATAAAGCTTGATTTGAACATATTGCAAAACAAATGAACCCAATGACTGACCAATCAACAGACTCTTGCTAAACCAATGAATAAATATGTAATAATGTCTTTCAGAACCCCTCCTAAAACCTGTTTAGTTGTGGTTGTTGTTAGTTCCCTCTTCTGTTTGAGGGACATTTTTGGTTTTCTTGCTGGAGAACGTAACATCAAACAATGGAGTAAGACAAGATATTTTTGGTTGTATATTGCAGTGAATTGTTAATATTTTAATCGATGGCATTTACTTAGAATGCTCATTAGTCTTTCAGTTTAGTTGTCAGTTATTCTATTTTTTTATCCTCTTTGTGTAGTAAATATTTGTTTATTTTCATTGTTTTTTCCTGTGAAGCCATTGTGTTGCATCCATGTCTGAAATGTGCTGTATAAATAAAGCTTGATTTGATTTGAACATATTGCAAAACAAATTAACCCAATGACTGACCAATCAACAGACTGATGGTGCATCTTAGTATGAAAAACAGTATCAATCCCACTTTTCCAGCCTGCTGAAGGCGTGGTGGAGTGGTAAACACCACCCCCGGCTCTACCAGGGGCTTGAGGTGGTCTCCCACAGCTCTGCTTATGTCATGTTCTGTGGCCTTGCAGTTCAATTTCTTGACTGCCCCTGCAACACAGAAAGAAACACATTTTGTCATATTATATAAAACACTCAAAGTAATGGATATGGAGCATCTATGGCCTCAGAATATGCATAAGCAATATGATGATGATGGTGATGTCTCACCCCTTTTGGCTGTATGAAAGTTCATTTCCCCTCAGGCACATGCATTTGTTCTTTGATATTATGAAGGTAATTTGTGTCAAATGTACTTTTCCCCACTCATTCACCCCATCTCTTCACATTTACATATTCGGAGGCCAGACTCAAATTCCGGACACAATGCCCATCCTGGCAGATCTAAACCTAATGCAGCACATCGTGACTTTTGTGCATCCAGACCCTAATGCAGCTTGGAGTGATCAGATGACACAAGTCACATTTAGGTGCCAGGTGTAACTGAGGCTGTAGATGCTCCATATCCATTACTTTGAGTGTTTTTATATAATATGACTAAATGTGTTTCTGTGTTACAGGGATAGTCAAGAAAGGGAACGGCAGGCCACAGAACATGACATAAGCAGAGCTGTGGAGAACCACCTTCCAGCCCCGGTAGAGCCGGGTGGTGTTTACCACTCCACCAGCAGAGCTGTGGGAACCACCTCAAGCCCCCGTAGAGCCACTCCACCAGTGTAAACACCATCCCCCATCACACTTCCTGTAACATGGTGAACTGCAACAACTAGTCTGCATTCCAAACTCCCCATCACACTTCCCTGTAACATGGTGAACTGCAACAACTATCTGCATTCCTCCCATCACACTTCCTGTAACATGTGAACTGCATCAACTAGTCTGCATTCCAACCTCCCCCATCACACTTCCATTGTAACATGGTGAACTGCAACAACTAGTCTGCATTCCAAACTCCCCCATCACACTTCCCTGTAACATGGTGAACTGCATCAAGGGACGTCTGAAGGATCCCGGATAGCACAGACCATGGTGGAGAGGTCAGTGGGGTAAGAAGTCTGAAGGATCCCGGATAGCACAGACCATGGTGGAGACTATTTTACTTTGTTTCATCCACAAACTTCAAACAGCTGTAAAAAGTACTTTTTATTGAAAATATATTTCAGTGATTTAGATGGTACAATGATTCCCTACACTATTCAGTACTTGTTTTCTCACAAAAACTGAAATTGATTGAAGAGTGTAGATTTCTACATTGGCTGCTTGTCGCAGTCGGCTATTTTTGGTTGAGAAGGAGATTGACCACGGCTTTTAGTGACACCATGGCAGAGAGGGAGGGGTTTCCATCTGGACAAGAGAACAGTCTGGCTTTTAGTGACACCGATGGCAGAGAGGGAAGGTTTTCCATCTGGACAACAGAAGCCAGTCTAAAAATGTGAAGTTTTAATGTGAAACACTATCATTCCAATATTAATGCAGATATTATGGACATTTAAATTATGTAATTACATTTTAATTGTAGCTCCTTTAATTTAGACCCAAAATGTATTTGCTATGTGTGCCATTGCCTGGCTATTAAAAGGGACAGGATACTATTTGAGACTCAGCCTTTAATTGACATTTTATGGAATGTTAACTTTGATTGTCTTCAATGAAAATGACCTTTCAAACATGGAATGCTGTATGCAACATTATTGTCAACTGACTTGATGTCTACGGCGCCAGAGAGATTGATAGTTGGGAGTGTCGAGTGTGTTGATATAACGGTAATAATGTCAAAATCCCACTTTTAACAACCATCAGAATTGGTTAAAAAAGGTTATGCCCGGGTGGCACAGCAATCTAAGGTACTGCATCGCAGTGTTAGAGGTGTCACTATAGACCCGAGTGGCACAGCGATCTAAGGTACTGNGTCTAAGGTACTGTATCACAGTGTTAGAGGCGTCACTATAGACCCGAGTGGTGCAGCGGTGTAAGGTACTAGAACACAGTGTTAGAGGTGTCACTATAGACCCGAGTGGTGCAGCGGTCTATGGTACTAGATCACAGTGCTAGAGGCGTCACTATAGACCCTAGTGGTGCAGCGGCCTAAGGTACTGCATGGCAGTGCTAGAGGCGTCACTAGAGGCGTCACCCGGGTTCGATCCCGGGCTGTACCACAACCTGCCGTGATCAGGAGTTCCATAGGGCGGCACACAATTGGCCAAGCGTCGCCCGGTGTTTCCTCCTACACATTGGTGCAGCTGGCTTCCGGGTTAAGCGGGTTAAGTGTTAAGAAGCGCGGTTTGACGGGTCATGTTTCAGAGGACGCATGACTCGACCTTCGCCTCCTGAGCCCGTTGGGGAGTGGCAGCGATGAGACAAGATCGAAATTGGGGAGAAAAAACGGGGGTAAAATGATAAAAAATGTATTAAAAAATTACAACAAACAAAGGTTGCATCCCAACGTGACAATAAACAGTAGGCAAAGTGACCATGTCAGGACAAAATGAACTCAAACGTTTTACCATTGGAACACTTGATGTAATGATGTAWTAATGGACAAAATGAACTCAAACGTTTTACCATTGGAACACTTGATGTAATGATGTAATAATGGACAAAATGAACTCAAACGTTTTACCATTTTACCCACCATTTGCAACAACGTCACTGAGCACCATCACTGTCTTTCCTTCATGGATCTCCTGCATGTTTACATATCTGGCATTACTCATCTCATATGTATATACTGTATTCTATCCTATTCTACTGTATCTTAGTCTATGTATTACTCATCTCATGTATATACTGTATTCTATTCTACTGTATCTTAGTCTATGTATTACTCATCTCATATGTATATACTGTATTCTATTCTANTGTATTACTCATCTCATATGTATATACTGTATTCTATTCTACTGTATCTTAGTCTATGTATTACTCATCTCATATGTATATACTGTATTCTATTCATTAATAAATACTAAGAGGGACCAAGAGTCTGTTGATTGGTCAGTCATTGGGTTCATTTGTTGAAATCAAATCAAGCTTTATTTATACAGCACATTTCAGACATGGATGCAACACAATGGCTTCACAGGAAAAAATAAAAAATTAAATATTTAGTACACAACAAACAGAAGACTAACAACTGAAAGACTAATGAGCACCCTAAGGAAATGCCATTGATTAAAATATTAATTGGATGCAATATCCATCCCAAAATACAAGCTTTTTTTTAGGAGGGGCTCATCTCTCCCTGGTACTATATAGAACAGAAACAGTAACTCATGCTCTGGAATGTGGTCTCTTTAGGTTTTATCACCCAAAAGACATTGTAAATCTCCTGTCAGTGTCATCTCCCAGAGGCCCATCCTCAGTAGAACACACAGACACAATAGTTCTAAGAACCCTCTATTCTGTTGCATAAAACAACCATTTGATGCAATAAAAGTATTATAACATAATGTTGCAGTTTTGCTCTGTGTCCACTGAAAGTTGACTAGTAACAACAACTGGGACATAAAAGACACCCACCATGAGACCCACTAAATCTGCCCAAGAAGAAGGAAACAAAAGAAAAACCCACACCAAACTTAAAGACAGGAAGCAAACCAAAAAAGGTGGAGCAACTAAAGGTGTTGACTCTCCACATCTATCAAGACAACTGGAGCACTGGGCCAGACACTCTTAAATAGAACCTGGACCAGCTCAGGTGAAACACCTTCCCACTAACGAGATGGACAAGCCAGCACAGGTGTAACGCATACTGACTAACGAGGTGACACCAATCAGTGCGTCCTACGTGCTAACGAACTAGACGCTCTAAAGTCCAACCTCAAAACATAAATGGAAAAACCAAAGACTAACACCTTAATTAAGAGAATGCGCACCACCAACCAACAGAAAATAACTTCCTTTTCACATTATAATCAACTACAATGCTTCACCTTCACCTATATAAACATGGTGTCTACTGGCTGTCAACAATTAAAAACAATAAAAAAAATAGTGTATTTTTTCCCTTCCTAAAACTCACTCCTTCTAGAACTCTCGAGCCCAAACAAAACGCATCTCTAATACGGAAAGTCAAAATAATTTGTGATCCATGGAACGCACTGGCTAAACTCTAAACACAAATCTTTTTGACTGCCCAACCTTGAGACAATCAGAAACCAAGTTGTCCTCACCATGGACACAAGCACCAAAAACGCTGTTGTTTTGACAAGTAGCAATAAATCACTGATATCGATTAGGGGGGAAATCAGGTTGTACTTGCAGTTGAAACTAAACTAAAAAAACACATGGAAATGGGAGATATCTTTTAGCTCACTGGTTAGAGGACAACCTGCAGAATACAGTCAGCTACATTTTGGAGTGATGCATTTAAATGTAGGGGTCGCTAAACAAAGGAACGCAACACTTATTTGTCATAACTGTTAAGAGAATTTCTTTCTCAATGTTCATAAACTGAACTTCACTTAAACTACTCTGTCTGTTACTAACAATTTGGTTCTTATTAAAATGAAAAAGACAGAGTCCAGTATACAATTGTCAGCAAAGTTTATTTACGAGAGATCTGCTGTGCATATACAAAAAACGTTATTTTTATACTATTCTCTTAACCTACGCACATACATACACACTAAACTTTGGATTCTCTCTTTCTCTCCTGGAGTCTCACCAAAGTTTATTACCACACAGCTGACAGTTCCAGTCCCCTCTAGATACGGGAAATCTGGAGGGGCTCTCCATGTCTTCTCTTATTTCCCCAGAGTTTTTGCCGGGTTGGTTCAAACATAGTTTAATGATCCACTTTGYTTTCCTTAGGCACACACATACCTTCCTCTCTTCCCATGTACATGCTACATAACCTCTTTCTTATGAACTAACATTATTTATCAATACAGAAAAACAGGGTAGAATTCAATTAGTTATAGTTCTAGGTTAAATGTATACATAATTTAGTCATTATTCATAAAATTCATAACAATAACTCATCGATATCATGCTAAAATCAATTGTGCGAGAGGAGGAAGATGAGGTTGCACGTCCTGTTAAAACTAACAGCTCAAAAACCACACGGAATCTGGGAATAATGTGTACATCCCTGGTTAAAGGATAATTTGTAGAAAACAGCTCGCTACATTTTGAAGTGTTGCATTTTGATTCAAGTGGGTCACCAACGTGGTAAGTGTAACAGAACTCTGTTTTTGTGAGTAACTTTTTGTTAAATCACATAAATAGTACTCTTCCAATTCAGAGCCTAGATTTTCCCCCTGAGGCTAATATCCATATCATGTTGAAATCAAATGATAAGGGGGCAAACGTTTAGGCTTCTACATTGTGACATTAAAATACTCCTTCTACAATGTTAAAACATTCTACATTGTGACATTAATTCATTGATATCATGAAACAACTCCTTCATGTATGTATTTTCTATTACTTGATCAGAGATCTTTTATCAGATGATCTCAAGATTTCTTTCCCGTGTGTGTTCTCTGGTGTATCTTCAGATGGCTAGATGTAAAAAAACTCTTCCCACATTGAGTACAGCTATAAGGTCTCTCTCCTGTGTGTGTTCTCTGGTGTACTCTCAGATTGCCAGATTGAACAAAACTCTTCCCACATTGATTACAGCTATAAGGTTTCTCTCCTGTGTGTGTTCTCTGGTGAAGAGTCAGATTGCTAGACCTAGGAAAACTCTTCCCACATTCATTACAGCTATATGGTTTCGCTCCTGTGTGTGTTCTCTGGTGTGATATCAGGCTGCTTAGGTGAGTAAAACTATTCCACATTGAGTACAAGCTAATAAGGTTTCTCTCCCTGTGTGTATTCTCTGGTGTGATATCAGGCTGCTTAGCTGAGTAAAATCTTCTCACATCGATCACAGCTATGTTTATCTCCTGTGTGTGTTCTCTGGTGTGGTATCAGGCTGCTTAGGTGAGCAAAACTCTTCCCACATTGAGTACAGCTAAAAGGTTTCTCTCCTGTGTGTATTCTCTGGTGTGAAATCAGGCTGCTTTGCTGAGTAAAACTCTTCCCACATCGATCACAGCTATACGGTTTCTCTCCTGTGTGTGTTATCTGGTGTATCTTCAGATGGCTAGATGTAAAAAAACTCTTCCCACATTGAGTACAGCTATAAGGTTTCTCTCCTGAGTGTGTTCTCTGGTGAATAGTCAGATTACACAACTTTGTAAAACTATTCCCACATTCATCACAGCTATATGATTTCTCTCCTGTGTGTGTTCTCTGGTGTGACATCATGTTGCTTAGCTGAGTAAAACTCTTCCCACATTGACCACAGCTATATGGTTTCTCTCCTGTGTGTGTTCTCTGGTGTATCTTCAGTTGGCTAGATGTTAAAAAACTCTTCCCACATTGAGTACAGCTATAAGGTTTCGCCCCTGTGTGTATTCTCTGGTGTATCTTCAGGTGGCTAGATGTAAAAAAACTCTTCCCACATTGAGTACAGCTATACGGTTTCTCTCCTGTGTGTGTTCTTTGGTGTACAGTAAGATGGCTAGATGTATAAAAACTCTTCCCACATTCATCACAGCTATACCTTTTCTCTCCTGTGTGTGTTCTCTGGTGTGATATCAGGCTGCTTAGCTGAGTAAAACTCATCCCACATTGACCACAGCTATAAGGTCTCTCTCCTGTGTGTGTTCTCTGGTGTGATATCAGGYTGGTTGAATGAGTAAAACTCTTMCCACATTGAGTACAGCTATAAGGTCTCTCTCCTGTGTGTGTTCTCTGGTGTGATATCAGGCTGGATGAATGAGTAAAACTCTTCCCACATTGAGTACAGCTATAAGGTTTTTCTCCTATGTGTGTTCTCTGGTGTGATATCAGGCTGGTTGAATGCGTAAAACTCTTCCCACATTGAGTACAGCTATACGGTTTCTCTCCTGTGTGTGTTCTCTGATGAATTTTAATGCCTGATGAGGAGGTGAATCTCTTCCCACAGTCAGAGCAGCAGTGAGGTTTCTTCCCTGTGGATCTCTGCGGGTGTTTCTTGATGTGTTCTAATGTGGAGAGACTCTTCTCTGCACCATGATGTTGTTGAGGCTCCCCAGAGGATCCACGGCCGTCCCGTCTCTCTCCTGTGTGAACAACAAAGTCAGACAGATGGTTAAAGGCCCACAACAGCGGAAATCCTCTGTAAAAGTTGATGCCAACAGCGTAGCCATGATGTTGTACAACAATTGACGTCTGTAATGAATGTAATGACTATTTGACATTTGTCTTAAAATGAGCAAGAACAGTCATATTTTGTCTTCTTTTCACATTAGTAGTAACATCTAAAGTTGTAGGCTAGAAATAAGTTATTCATGTTGTTGAAACTCTGTGCCAGACGACTTTTGGTCTCCAATATAGGCCCCTTTCTGTGTTTAATAAAATTGTGGCACGAGGGTGATGCACATGCAATTTGGTTGTAGAAACTCCTCCCTGCTAATGAGGAAACCGATAGTTATGGATGTAGTATATCTGCCAGGAGCAAAAATCTGAATGTGAATATGGAAAAACTGGGGGAGTTTTGTCCAGGTTGCTTATTAGTGCATTTCACACTGCTTTGGATTATAATTGTAAGGCTCGTTTGAATGTCCTGTTTAATATAATGTTTGTGTCATCATCTCAAATCAACCACTTTGTATTTAAAAAACACTTCAACCAGTAAAATGCTCTTTGGCTTTTCCATCAGCCTGACAATGAGGGTTTGTACACTGTTTGCCAAATTGGCCCATAACATTTTTACATTTACATTTTAGTCATTTAGCAGACGCTCTTATCCAGAGCGACTTACAGTAGAGTGCATACATTTTATTACATTTTACATACTGAGACAAGGATATCCCTACCGGCCAAACCCTCCCTAACCCGGACGACGCTATGCCAATTGTGCGTCGCCCCACGGACCTCCCGGTTGCGGCCGGCTGCGACAGAGCCTGGGCGTGAACCCAGAGACTCTGGTGGCGCAGCTAGCACTGCGATGCAGTGCCCTAGACCACTGCGCCACCCATAACTTCACCTAACAACAAATATACCTGTAATGAATGAAGAAGCACTTTGGTTGTTGTTGCATGACATACATAGTGTACTCTAGGACCCATAACAATAACATACACCTACTGTAGTACCCATAACTTCACCTAACAATAAAATAGACCTACTGTAGGACCCATAACTTCACCTAACAACAACATAGACCTACTGTAGGACCCATAACTTCACCTAACAATAACATAGACCTACTGTAGGACCCATCACGTCACCTAACAACAACATAGACCTACTGTAGGACCCATAACAATAACATAGACCTACTGTAGGACCCATAACTTCACCTAACAATAACATAGACCTACTGTAGGACCCATAACTTCACCTAACAATAATAGACCTACTGTAGGACCCATAACTTCACCTAACAACGTAGACCTACTGTAGGACCCATAACTTCACCTAACAACAAATAAAGGAAAATAGCTCTGTGTGTTGTACAATAGCCTATCCATCAAGGAACAGTTCTCTACACATTATGAGCTAAGTATCTCTGTGCTTTATCTTTGACTTATTTTTCTACTGTATTATTGACTGTATGTTTGTTACACTCTATGTGTAACTCTGTGTTGTTGCCTGTGTCACACTGCTTTGCTTTATCTTGGCCAGGTCGCAGTTGTAAATGAGAACTTGTTCTAAACTTGCCTACCTGGTTAAATAAAGGTGAAATAAATAAATAAAATAGATCAGCAACGGTGACTTGCGTGGATAGTGGATAGTAAGTAGCCCACCTTTGGAATAACTATGTTAAGTTATAACTGTAGAATCCAGTATAGTCTGGGAGGAGGTGAAACCACTCAGGCTTATTTGATGTGATCTAATGTTTTGATCATCTAGTTTTCCTTACAAGCATTCAGTCACCAAAGGGGGTTCGGTCATTCCTTTGTTTATATACTGTCTCATTGACAAAAATATTTTGGATTATTTGTTTACATCATTCCTTTGTCTCGACCCAGTACACAGTAAATGTGCTGAGGTTCTAATGTTGCCAAGGAGACATATTTGATTATTTATTTACAGTTTGGAGGTGTCACGGCTGTCTTCCTCTTCTTCCTCTGAAGAGGTGTAGCAAGGATCAGACCAATACGCAGCGTGGTAGGTGTCCATGTTTTAATATAGAAAACTAAACATGAACACAAATACAAAAAACAATAACCGTGAACAAACCGAAACAGTCCCGTGTGGCACAAACACTGACACAGGAAAACAATCACCCACAAAATACCCAAAGAACATGGCTGCCTAAATATGGTTCCCAATCAGAGACAACGATAAACACCTGCCTCTAATTGAGAACCAATCTAGGCAACCATAGACTTACATAAACACCTATAATGAACACAACCCCATAACTCTACAAAAAAAACCTAGACAGTACAACCACCCTCGTCACACCCTGACCTAACCAAAATAATAAAGAGAACAAAGATAACTAAGGCCAGGGCGTGACAGGAGGGTTGGGGGTCTGACATCCAGGATACACATTTTATTATTTATTTAGTTTGGAGAGTTGGGAGTCTGACATTCAGGAGACACATTGTATTATTTATTTACAGTTTGGAGGGTTGGGGGTCTGACATCCAGGTGACATATTTTATTATTTATTTACAGTTTGGAGGGTTGGGGGTCTGACATCCAGGATATACATTTTATTATTTATTTACAGTTTGGAGGGTTGGGGGTCTGACATCCAGGCGACACATTTTAGTTCTAATGGTGCCGTTCTGTTATTCTTTTCAGCTTCTTTTTCCAAGCATCTTACATTACTCTGAGACTAGTTATCCTGGGATCGTACATTACTCTGAGACTAGTTATCCTGGGGAATAGTTTCAATACATTTGAAAAAAACCTAAACCTGTTTTTGCTTTGGCATTATGGGGTACTGTGATGTCATTATGGGGTATTGTGATGTCATTATGGGGTATTGTGAAACATTTTAGAATAAAGGGATGCACCGATATTACATTTTTGGCTAATACCGATATCTAATATTTTCCTTGCCCCAAAAAACGATACTGATAACCGATATTTAAAATTTTAGAGGCCTTTTAAGCATTCTAGTACAGCATTCTAATAGTTAACACACACACGGATGCAGCGGTTTAAGCCACTGCATCTCAGTGCAAGAGGTGTCACTACAGTCCCTGGTTCGAATCCAGGCTGTATCACATCCGGCCGTGATTGGGAGTCCCACAGTAGTTGTCTGTTATTGGTGTAGAGAGGACGACAAAGGAGAGGGATTCCACATGTGGATAGGAAGATACAAATTATCATTAATACTGGAAAATATTCATTTAAAATCCAGGAATTTTATAACTTTAGCTTTCTAGGTCAAGCCAGTAGGCTACAGTAGGTTGTATCTCTCTAGGTCATGCCAGTAGGTTACAGTAGGTTGTAACTCTCTAGGTCAAGCCAGTAGGTTACAGTAGGTTGTAACTCTCTAGGTCATGCCAGTAGGTTACAGTAGGTTGTATCTCTCTAGGTCATGTCAGTAGGTTACAGTAGGTTTTATCTCTCTAGGTCATGCCAGTAGGTTACAGTAGGTTGTATCTCTCTAGGTCATGCCAGTAGGCTACAGTAGGTTTTATCTCTCTAGGTCATGCCAGTAGGTTACAGTAGGTTGTATCTCTCTAAGTCATGCCAGTAGGTTACAGTAGGTTGTATCTCTCTAGGTCATGCCAGTAGGCTACAGTAGGTTGTATCTCTCTAGGTCATGCCAGCAGGCTACAGTAGGTTGTAACTCTCTAGGTCATGCCAGTAGGCTACAGTAGGTTGTAACTCTCTAGGTCATGCCAGTAGGCTACAGAAGGTTGTATCCAAGTGGAAACAATTATCAACCCGATGTGGAAAGTGTCGAATTTGGTCAACAACAAAATGAATGGCTAATTTGCTACGTGAGGTTTACTTGATCTAACAGAAGTTTCGTAATGCTTAAGTTGTTATGTGGACACGTGACATACCGACAACTTTGATAAAAACACTATAGGGTTGTCGTTACGCTGAAACAAGAAGTAGAGGGGAATACGCTGTTACAGTGAAAAAAGAAGAGAAAGACGTTTCAGTAAGAAGAGGAAGACGCGTTCAGATTAAAGAGAAGAGGATTTTACAGTAAAAGAAGAGGGGAGAATGCAGCTTGGGTGAAAGAGAGGAGGGGGAGATGACTGTCACATCGAAAAAGGAAGGAGGGAAACCTGGATATCTGGGCCCGGTTTCCCAAACGCATCTTAAGGCATCCGATGGTTCTACGGATGAGACTTAGCCATAAAGTGTTTTGAGAGACCGTTTCCCTGATTAACATAGTACAGGTACTGGCTTAATACAGAGGCACAAACTCTGCAGTTGTTGAACTGATGTTTTTTTTATTTAACCAGGTGGCCATGATGTCATAATATAGTTTAACCAGGGGGCCATGATGTCATAATGATAGTTTAACCAGGTAGGTCTCCCGGTAAGGCGCGCAGTGGTCTAGGGCACTGCATCGCAGTCTAGCTGCGCCACCAGAGTCTCTGGGTTCACGCCCAGGCTGGGCTGGGTATCGCCCAGGCTCTGTCGCAGCCGGCCGCAACCGGGAGATCCGGTGGGCGCGCACAATTGCATAGCGTCGTCCGGGTTAGGGAGGTTTGGCCGGTAGGGAGGGTTTGGCCGGTAGGGATATCCTTGTCTCAGTATGTAAAAAAATGTAATAAAATGTATGCCACTCTACTGTTAAGTCGCTCTGGATAAAGAGCGTCTGCTAAATGACTTAAAATGAAATGATCTCCAGATCGCTATGCATATTCATGCTAGTAGCTTAGCATCTCTCTCCATTGAATACAGGCGGTTGACGWCAAMMACCCTCATAGAATATAAACAATAGATTACAATAATAAGATGWATCCACCAWTYCAAAGAAAGGRTAGGCGGGAGCTAGACAACCCACAGTGCCGCTTTGTGGACAACGACTCCCCTTGTTAGGGCGGAGAGACATCTTGTCAGTATATCCATAATCTTTGGTGTAGCCAACCCAACACTCACATGGCACTATTGGGGGGCACGGTGTGTAGTAAAACATCACTACATTAAAATCACCACATGCAGTGCCCCCCAGTCTGCGGTCAGCATATGTTAAGTCACTTTTTGGAAACGGAACGGAGAAAACAAAGGTGAGCTTGCTCTCTACGTCGTCTGATTCTAAACATATCAGTCATCATCCTAGGGCCCTCCGTTAAAGAGGTATTGACGAGCCAACTCCGAATATCCAAAGTTAAAAACAAATTTAAGGCGGTACTTACTGGTGTTAATCAGATCTCCTATTTCCTCCTCTTCATCTTTCAATGTGACAGTAATCTCCCCTTCCTTCTTCACTCCAAAAACTGCATCCTCCTCTTTCCCTTCCTCTTCTTTCACAGTAACAACCTCCTCCTCTTTCACACTGAACGCGTCTTCCTCCTCTTTCACTGTAACGTCTTTCCCTTCTTCTTTCACGGTAACAGCCTCACCCTCTACTTGTTTTTGTATTGTAACATCCTTCTCTTCCTTCTCCTCTTTCACGACAATGTTCAGCCCCAGAGCTTCTTTCTCCGTCCAGCAGACCCCCTCTTCTTTAACAGGAGGGGAGTAGTTTAGGGAGCTCATGTTCGGGGATCTTAGCTAGCTAGCTATCAATAGCAACCAGGCTAGTGCTTATTTAACCAGCCAGCTACTATAGCTGACTAATACAAAATAACGTAATATTCAATTAAATAGGTCAACAAGTAAATACAACAGAAGTGTGTCTAAAACACAGTAGCTAATATACACCGAAAGCGTATAAATAGCTGGAATCTTTCGGCTATGTTGGCTAGCAAGCTACCGAGGTAGTTGACGAGCTGTTTATGAAGAACCGTCCACTATATTATACGTCACGCTGGCAGCATCACCTGAAAGACGCACATCGCCGTCTGCTGACTGGCGGGGGAAACGCAGTTGAGGATCATATTTTATTTTCAGATAAAGTTAATTTTAAATGTATTTAATTAACTTATTTTTTTACTTTAGTTTACAGCGCATTCTGAAAGTATTCAGACCCCTTGACTTTTTCCACATTTTGTTACATTACAGCCTTATTCTAAAATGGATTAAATAGAAAATGTTCCTCATCAATCTACACCCAATACCCACAATATTTTTATTTAACTAGGCAAGTCAGTTAAGAACAAATTCTTATTTACAATAACGGCCTACCCCGGCCGATGCTGGGCCAACTGTGCGTCCCTATGGGACTCCCAATCACGGCCAGATGTGATTCAGCCTGGATTTGAACCAGGAACTGTAGTGACGCCTCTTGCACTGAGATGCAGTGCCTTAGACCGTTGCGCTCCTCGGGAGCCCGTAAAGCAAAGGTAACTGAACTAAAACACTGTTGCTTCCGTCATCATGAAGTGCTTTGAGAGACTAGTCAAGGATCATATCACCTCCAACTTACCTGACACCCCAGACCCACTTCAATTTGCTTACCGCCCCAATAGATCCACAGACGATGCAATCACCATCACACTGCCCACCTGGATAAGAGAAATACCTACATAAGAATGCTGTTTATTGACTATAGCTCAGCATTCAACACCATAGTATCCTCCAAGCTCTTCATTAAGCTTGAGGCCCTTGTTCTAAACCCCGCCCTTTGTAACTGGGTCCTGGACTTCCTGACGGGCCACCCCCAGGTGGTGAAGGTAGGAAAAAACACTTCCACTTCGCTGATACCCACAAGGATGGGTGCTCAGCCCCCTCCTGTACTTCCTGTTCACCCATGACTGCGTGGCCACGCAAGCCTCAATCATCAAGTTTGCAGACGACACAACAGTAGTAGGCCTGATTACCAGCAATGATGAGACAGCCTACAGGGCAGAGGAGAGGGCCCTGGGAGTGTGGTGCCAGGAAAATAACCTCTCACCAAACATCAACAAAACAAAGGAGATGATCGTGGACTTCAGGAAACCGCAGAGGGAGCACCCCCCTATCCACATCGATGGGACCGCAGTGGAGAAGGTGGAAAACTTCAGGTTCCTCGGCGTACACATCACTGACAAACTGAAATGGTCCACCAAACACAGACAGTGTGAAGTAGAAGGCGCAACAGTGACTCGTCAACCTCAGGAGGCTGAAGAAATTTGGCTAGGCACCTTAAACCCTCACAAACTTTTACAGGTGTACAATTGAGAGCATCCTGTCAGGCTGTATCACCGCCTGGTACGGCAACTGCATTTTGCATTACTCACCTGATATACTGTATTCTATCCTATTCTACTGTATCTTAGTCTATGTATTACTCATCTCATATGTATATACGGTATTCTATCCTATTCTACTGTATCTTAGTCTATGTATTACTCATCTCATATGTATATACTGTATCCTATCCTATTCTAATGTATCTTAGTCTATGTATTACTCATCTCATATGTATATACTGTATTCTATCCTATTCTACTGTATCTTAGTCTATGCATTTGTAACGGATGTGAAATGGCTAGCTAGTTAGCGGTGGTGCACGCTAGTAGCCTTTCAATCGGTTACGTCACTTGCTCTGAAACCTTGAAGTAGTGGTTCCCCTTGCTCTGCAAGGGCCGCGGCCTTTGTGGAGCGATGGGTAACGACACTTCGTGGGTGACTGTTGTTGATGTGTGCAGAGGGTCCCTGGTTCGTGCCCGTGTCGGGGTGAGGGGACCGTCTAAAGTTAAACTGTTACACATTACTCATCTCATATGTATATACTGTATTCTATCCTATTCTACTGTATCTTAGTCTATGCATTACTCATCTCATATGTATATACTGTATTCTACTGTATCTTAGTCTAAGCCGCTCTGACATTACTCCCCTAAATTTGTATACATTTTTAATTCCATTCCTTTAGATGTGTGTATTGTTGTGAAGTTGTTCGATATTACTGCACTGTTGTACTTGAGCGTCCCAGCCAGAGCCCGGACTTGAACCCGATCAAACATCTCTGGAGAGACATGAAAATAGCTGTGCAGCGACACTCCCCATCCAACCGAACAGAGCTTGAGAGGATCTCCAGAGAAGAATGGGAGAAACTCCCTAAATACAGGTGTGCCAAGCTTGTAGCGACATACCCAAGAAGACTCAAAGCTGCAATCGCTGCCAAAGGTGTTTCAACAAAGTACTGAGTAAAGGGTCTGAACACTTATGTAAATGTACGATTGGGCCGTTGTCATCACACTTCCTTGATTAGTAAGAACTAGGGTAGATTTATAGGACTATTGTTTTTTATGATTCATACATACTTTCCTAACACTAAAATGTACCTAAATAATCTACAAGATCAGAGTATTTTTATGATGATGACTTTCTTTAATTGATAGATTCGTTTCTAGAACTAGATTCTGTTCTCTCCATTTAATTGATAGATTAGATTCTAGAACTAGATTCTGTTCTCTCCATTCTCCATGTATTCTATAGAGTCTGTTGACAACATTCTAATTAAAAGGTATTCAACCGTATTTAAAAGGCTTAAGATGAAATGTACTCTAAACCCTACTGAATGAAAACTCCATGACAAAATCTGTTGGCCAGCAATTGTGAGGGTTTTCAGCAAGGTAGCAACACATGCAGAGTGTGCGTAGACAAGGCATCGAGATCTGCCCCGGTCTCCTGGTAAAACACAGACCCCTCCTCCTACAGCATTTATGTTCATTTTGAGAAAGTGGCACTACAGTCTCCGGGGAAAAAACTACTTATGGGTAAAAAAAACACAACACCTGTCTATGAATTTGAGAGGTTACATTTCTCCAGATACTCAACTAGTCTAAAGAATACCAGTTTTATTGCTTGTTTAATCAGGACAACAGTTTTCAGCTGTGCTAACATAATTGCAAAATGATTTTCTAATGATCAATTAGCCTTTTTAAAATGAGCTTGGATTAGCTTGGATTAGCTTGGATTAGCTTGGATTAGCTAACACAACGTGTCATTGGAACACAGGAGTGATGGTTGCTGATAATGGGCCTCTGTACGCCTATGCAGATATTCCATAAAAAATCAGCCGTTTCCAGCTACAATAGTCATTTACAACATTAACTATGTCTACACTGTATTTCTGATAAATTTTATGTTACTTTAATGGACAAAAAATGGCTTTCTTTTAAAAACAAGGTCATTTCTAAGTGAGCCCAACCTGTTGAACGGTAGTGAACCTCTACATCCTCCCATGTCGCTGAACCAATGGTCAATAATTCACTATTACAGGAAAACACTATTTCCATTGATCAATAATTCCCTATTACAGAAAAAACACTATTTCCATTGGTCAATAATTCCCTATTACAGAAAAAAACACTATTTCCATTGGTCAATAATTCCCTATTATAGAAAAAACACTATTTCCATTGATCAATAATTCCCTATTACAGGAAAAACACTATTTCCATTGATTACTGTATTGACCTCTCGTCCTCTGTCTCTCTCGTACTCTGCCTTGTGTATTTATCTTCAAAATATTCTCATAGTCCCAATTTAGAATCAAATAGACTTCCCAAAGATAACATGGCATTTACTTTATTTCACCTTTATTTAATCAGAGATGTCAACTGAGAACCAATTCACATTTACAATGACAATCTGAATGAAGAAATACTAATATTAATCTATTTAATAATTAACATGTTTGAAATGTCCCAATTATATAGTGAACAACAAGCTCCCTAACCGAGTAAAACTCTTTTCACACCGGGAACATTGGTAAGGTTTTTCTCCTGAGTGTATTCTCTCATGCGCTTTCAGGCTCCCTTGATGGGTAAAACTCTTTTCACAATTGGAGCAGTGGTGTTGTCTCGCTGGTTTGGGCGTCTCTGGGTCTGGTTCTCCTGAAGGACTCTCCCCGCTGTCAGAGTGAGAGTCTGGTCCCTCTCCTACCAAAGACAAACAGAGTATCTAGTTAAATACTAAACAGAGAACTGAATTAAACCTCCATAAAATAAAACTGTCTTCCTGTGAGGCTAGATTCCTCCAAAACCCGAAGTCAGTTTTCAGAACATTCCATCATTTAATAAAAACTTGGTGGCCGCTGTAATAATAATAATAATAATAATGTAGAACATAAAATCTAATCTTTCTCTCGTGTTTATAGCAGAGCTCTATAATAATAGATAATGTCATGTTTATAGGCTGAGCAGAGCTCTATAATAATAGATAATGTCATGTTTATATGCTGAGCAGAGCTCTATAATAATAGATAATGTCATGTTTATAGGCTGAGCTCTATTATCTGTCTATAGCTTGACAACATTCATCTGTTTTCGTGATATGTATTATCTAACACTCACAATTTCTTTCCTTTTTGGTTACTAAGCAGTTCTATCAACATTTAGCAACTACGTTAAACTAGCAACATTAGCAAACACGTTAACTATATTTCAGAGGTTAAAAGTTGGATATTAAATTAAATGTCACGCAGTCGAATTTTACAATATACAGAATGTCCCACAAAATGTGTACATATTACTCTTTTGAAAACTCTCAAAACCTAACTTAACTCCAACCTAACTTAACTACAACCTAACTTAATTTACATGAATTACAATGAAAATCGGGTGTAGAAGGGTGTATGTAGTCGTAGTTAATATTATTATTGTTTCTTGTTGACTATTCTAATTGAAATCATTCACGGTAAGATAGTTATGTTGGATAAATAAAACACATAAGAAGCCGTATGTATCTTACATTAAAGGGCCAATGCAGCCGTTTTTAATCTCAACATCAAATCCTTTCTGGGTAACGATGAAGTAGCTTCCTGGTTTTGTTTTCAAAGATGTCCACTGTCTGGCTGTTCACTTTCCCCACGGGTTACTATAGCAACACACATCACTCCCCACGGTTACTATAGCAACACACATCCCTTGTCATTTATATCTTGTTTGACAATTCTGATTGACATTGAAGTTGTGATTTTGCTAATCCATTGTTAAGGTTTTGTTGGTGACCCGCTCTTAGGTGGTATACACATCTTACAGTGTACTTATCAATTCCTACATTCAATAATAACATACTCAAGTGTAACAGTTTAACTTTAGTCCGTCCCCTCGCCCATACCCGGGCTCGAACCAGGGACCCTCTGCACACATCAACAACAGTCATCCACGAAGCGTCGTTACCCATCGCTCCACAAAGGCCGCGGCCCTTGCAGAGCAAGGGGCAACACTACTTCTAGGTTTCAGAGCAAGTGACGTAACTGATTGAAACNTCGTTACCCATCGCTCCACAAAGGCCGCGGCCCTTGCAGAGCAAGGGGCAACACTACTTCTAGGTTTCAGAGCAAGTGACGTAACTGATTGAAACGCTAGCAGCGCGTACCCGCTAACTAGCTAGCCATTTCACATCCGTTACACAAGCATAAACATTCAGTAGAACGCTGCTTTAAAACCACGCATCAGTTCATCAATAGTTTGTGCTCCTGTTTTTAAGACAGTACTCACTGGTCTTAATCAGATCTCCTATCTCCTCCTCCTGTTCTTGTTCTTCCTTCACCTCCTTCAATGTGACAGTTATCTCCCCCTCCTCCTTCACTCCAAAAACTGCATCCTCCTCTTTCTCTTCCTCCTCTTCTTTTACTGTAACATCCTCCTCCTCTTTCACTCTGAACGCGTCTTCCTCTTCTTTCACTGAAACGTCTTTCTCTTCTTCTTTCACGCTAACAGCCTCACCCTCTACTTCTTGTTTTACTGTGACATCCTCCTCTTTCACAACAACGTTCAGCCACAGGCCCTCTTTCTCCGTCCAGCAGACCTCTTTATTAGCAGAAGGAGAGTAGCTTAGTGAATTCATGGTCGGGGATGTTAGCCAGCTAACCTAGCTAGTTAGCGACTAGCCTAGTGATAGGCAAATTTATCAAGCCAGCTACCGTTACCTGACTAAACGGAAATATGACATTAAATGGGGAAACTAGTTATATGACAGAATTATGTTTCAAATACAGAGGCAAATATACACCGAAGCAGTCTGAACAGCTTGAATGTTTCGGCTAGGAAGCTACCGAGGTGGCTGACTAGATGTTGTTGAAGAAGTGTTCCGTCCACTAGATTATAAGTCACTCTGATAGCGTCGACTGAAAGACGCACATCGCCATCTGTTGACTGGAGTGGTTAACGCAGATAAATGTTTATTTTATTTCCAGACAAAAAGTGCATTTTTACATTATGGCTGCAGCCAGACGTCATCCCGACGCCGGTACACCTATGACAACATCCAGCTCAAGTGCACGGCGCGAAATTCAAAATCTATTTTTTTTAAATATTTAACTTTCACTCATTAACAAGTCCAATACAGCATTTGAAAGATAAACATCTTGTCAATCCAGCCAACATGTCCGATTTTTTAAATGTTTTACAGAGAAAACACCACATATATTTATGTTAGTTCACCACCAAATAAAAAAGGAGGACAGACATTTTTCACAGCACAAGTAGGATGCAAGTAGCATGCACAAGCCAACCTAACTAACCTAGAACCAACCTAAATAACCTAGAAAAAACTCCCTCAGATGACAGTCCTATAACATGTTACACAATAAATCTATGTTTTGTTCGAAAAATTTGCATATTTTAGCTATGATTCAGTTTTACATTACTGCTACCATCATAGCCACCATCACAGCTACAGTCAGAAATCGCACGGGAGTAGCCAGAGAAAAATACAGACACCAACGTCAACTACTAATTACACATCATAAAACATTTCAGAACAATATATGGTGGATAGCTAATGAAGAATAAGATCTTGTGAACAGAGCCAATATTTCCGATTTTTGAAGTGTTTTACAGCGAAAACACAATATATCGTTATTTAGCTTACTACAATAGCTAGCACACAGCAGCATTG
>NW_019943563.1:121265-123629 GCF_002910315.2 Salvelinus sp. IW2-2015
AACAGAGGCCCGGTACCAGTACAGAGTCAATGTGGAGGCTAATATATACAGGGCGGTACCATACAGAGTCAATTGTGGGGAGAGGCTATCATACCAGGGTAGGTACCGGTACAGAGTCAACTTTGTGACGACAGAGGGAGGCTAATACAGGCGGTACCGTACAGATCAACAGAGTCAATTGTGGCAGCTAGTATACAGGATCAGGGCTGGCGACGCAGGGTACCAGTACAGATGTCAATCTGTTGTTTCCTTGTGAAGGCCTATTTTATACAGGTCAGGTAGAGGGGTACCGGTACAGAGTTCAATGTCTTGTGGAGGCATTAACAAGAGTGACGGTGTGAGGGGGATGGGAGGCGGGGCAGCCGCGGGTGCGGCGGGACGGGGGTACGGTGACATCAATGTGGAGGCTATATACAGAGAGTACCAGTACAAGAGTGCAATGTGGAGCTATTACAGGTGGGTACGCAGTACCAGAGTCAGTGATGGAGGCCTATTATACACCAGGCGTACCAGTACAGAGTCAATGGTGAGGCATATACAGGACCGTACCGTACACAGTAATTGACTGCGCGAACAAAACACAAGAGTACGACTTAAGCGTAACAGAGTCAAATGAAATAGAGAAGAGCTAATTATACAGAGAGGACCGGTAAAGCAAGGAGAATATACAGGTACGGTACAGACTCAATGTGGAGGCTATATACAAGAGGGTTACCAGATTAGAAGTCAATGTGGGAGGCATAAATATACAGGGGGTTACCAGTACAGAAGTCAATGTGGAGAAGCTAATACAGAGGGTTACGTACAGAGTCAATGTGGGCTATATACATGGAGCAGGTACCGGGATACAGAGTTCAATGTGACGCTTATACAGGGGGTACCTGTACAGAGTCAAATGAAGGCATTTAGAAGATTGGAGGCATGTATACAGGGGCGTACCAGTTACAGAGTCAAGTGGAGTACTTATATACGGGGGTACCACTACAGAGCAATGTGGAGGCTATTACAGAGGGGTACCAGTACAAGTCAATTGGAGCGCTATATACAGGCGGGTACCAGTACAGAGTCAATGTGGAGGCTATATACAGAGGGTACCAGTACAGAGTCAATGTGCGGTTGCACCGGTGTCACGGTAATTGAGATAATTATGTACATGCAGGTAGGGTTGTTAAAGTTGCTATGCGTAGATAATAACAGAGAGTAGTAGCAGCGTGGGGGGGGTGCAAATAGCCATTTGATTAGCTGTTCAGAAGTCTTATGGCTTGGGGGTAGAAGCTGTGTAGAAGCCTCTTGGACCTAGACTTGGCGCTCCGTTACGGCTTGCCGTGCAGTAGTAGAGAGAACAGTCTATGACTAGGGTGGCTGGAGTCTTTGATGATTTTTAGGGCTTTCCTCTGACACCGCCTGGTATAGAGGTCCTGGATGGCAGGAAGCTTGGCCCCAGTGATGTACTGGGCTGTATGCACTACCCTCTGTTGTGCCTTGTGGTTGGAGGCCGAGCAATTGCCATACTAGGCAGTGATGCAACCCGTCAGGTTGCTCTCAARGGTGCAGCTGTAGAACCTTTTTTAGGATCTGAGGACCCATTCCAAATCTTTTCAGTCTCCTGAGGGGGAATAGGTTTTGTCGTGCCCTCTTCACAACTGTCTTGGTGTGCTTGGACCATGTTAGTTTGTTGTTGATGTGGACGCCAAGGAACTTGAAGCTCTCAACCTGCTCCACTACAGCCCCGTCGATGAGAATGGGGGCGTGCTCGGTCCTCTTTTTCCTGTAATCCACAATCATCTCCTTTGTCTCATCTCCTTTGTCCTGATCACGTAGAGGGAGAGGTTGTTGTCCTGGCACCACACAGCCAGGTCTCTGACCTCCTCCCTATAGGCTGTCTCATCATTGTCAGTGATCAGGCCTACCACTGTTGTGTCATCAGCAAACGTAATGATGGTGTTGAAGTTGTGTCTGGCCGTGCAGTCATGAGTGAACAGGTAGTACAGAAGGGGACTGAGCACGCACCCCTGATGGGCCCCGTGTTGTGGTGGATTTGTGTTGTTACCTACCCTTACCACATGGGGGCGGACCGTCAGGAAGTCCAGGATCCAGTTGCAGAGGGAGCTGTTCAGTCCCAGGGTCCTTAGCATAGTGATGAGCTTTGACGGCAATATGGTGTTGAACGTTGAGCTGTAGTCAATGAATAGCATTCTCACATAGTTGTTCCTTTTGTCCATGTGGGAAAGGGCAGTGTGGAGTGCAATGGAGATCGCATCATCTGTGGATCTGTTGGGGCTGTATGCAAATTGAAGTAGGTCTAGGGTTTCTGGGTAAATTGGTGTTGATGTGATGCTGTGAACCAGGCCTTTCAAGCATGTC
>NW_019943563.1:129605-132404 GCF_002910315.2 Salvelinus sp. IW2-2015
GAGAGAGAGTCAGGAAGCCAGGATCGAGTTGCAGAGGAGGTGTTTAGTCCCAAGGTCTTAGCATAGTGATGAGCTTTGAGGCACTATGGTGTTGAACGTTGAGCTGTAGTCAATGAATAGCATTCTCACATAGTTGTTCCTTTTGTCCAGGTGAAAGGGCAGTGTGGAGTGCAATGGAGATCGCATCATCTGTGGATCTGTTGGGGCTGTATGCAAATGAAGTAGGTCTAGGGTTTCTGGGATAATGGTGTTGATGTGAGCTTTGACCAGCCTTTCAAAACATGTCATGGTACATGACATGTTTTGCTATCCATATAATAAGAGAATAATAGAGAATGCTATCCATAATCCTGTGCCAAGAACACTAAGGTAACTGCATAAAGGACTACTGACCCGTAGTCTGTGAATTCACAGGGATTATGGTGTCTGCTTGAAACATGTTGGTATTACAGACTCATACAGGGACAGGTTTAAAATGTCAGTGATGACACTTGCCAGTCGGTCAGTGGATGCTCGGAGAAACACGTCCTGGTAATCTGACTGGCCAACGGCCTTGTGAATGTTGACCTGTTAAAGGTTTTGGCCTTGTGAATGTTGACCTGTTTAAGGTTTTGTTCACATTGGCTACCGAGAGCGTTATCACAGTATCCAGAACAGCTGGTGCTCTCATGTGTCTCAGTGTTGCTTACCTGTATTCTATTCTACTGTATTTTAGTCAATGCCACTCCAACATTTATATTTCTTCATTCCATTCTTTTACTTTCAGATTTGTCTGTATCGTTGTGAATTGTTAAATACTACTGCACTGTTTGGAGCTAGGAACACAAGCATTTCTCCACACCCGCAATAACACCTGCTAAATATGTGTATGTGACCAATACAATTTGATTTGTATTTAAGCATTTTCTGAGTTATTCAGTCAAATAGACAGATACTTTAAAATAATATTTAGCTCTATACTGCTCCTACGTGGTGTACAATACATCATGTAGATGTATATAATGAACAGACTAGGTCTATACTGCTCCTACATGGTGTAAAATACATCATGTAGATGTATATAATGAACAGACTAGGTCTATACTGCTCCTACACGGTGTAACAATACATCATGTAGATGTATATAATGAACAGACTAGGTCTATACTGCTCCTACATGGTGTAACAATACATCATGTAGATGTATATAATGAACAGACTAGGCTATACTGCCCTACGTGGTGTAACAATACATCATGTAGATGTACACTACCGTTCAAAAGTTTGGGGTCACTTAGAAATGTCCTTGTTTTGAAAGAAAAGCAAATTTTTTGGTCCATTTAAAATAACATCAATTGATCAGAAATACAGTGTAGACATTGTTAATGTTGTAAATGACTATTGTAGCTGGAAACGGCAGATTTTTTATGGATATCTTACATAGGCATACAGAGGCCCATTATTCAGCAACCATCACTCCCGTGTTCCATGGCACATTGTGTTAGCTAATCCAAGTTTATCATTTTAAAAGGCTAATTGGTAACTAGAAAACCCTTTTGCAATTATGTTACAACAGCTGAAAACTATTGTTTTGATTAAAGAAGCAATAAAACTGGCCTTCTTTAGACTAGTTGAGGTATCTGGAGCATCAGCATTTGTGGGTTCGATAACAGGCTCAAAATGGCCTGAAACAAAGACCTTTCTTCTGAACTCGTCAGTCTATTCTTGTTCTGAGAATGAAAGCTATTCCATGCGAGAAATTGCCAAGAAACTGAAGATCTCGTACAACGCTGTGTACTACTCCCTTCACAGAACAGCGCAAACTGGCTCTAACCAGAATAGAAAGAGGAGTGGGAGGCCCCGGTGCACAACTGAGCAAAGAGGACAAGTACATTAATGTCTAGTTGAGAAACAGACGCCTCACAAGTCCTCAACTGCAGCTTCATTAAATAGTACCCGCCAAAACACCATGTCTCAACAGTCAACAGTGAAGAGGCGACTCCGGGATGCTGGCCTTAGGCAGAGTTCCTCTGTACAGTGTCTGTGTTCTTTTGCCCATCTTAATATTTTATTTTTATTGGCCAGTCTGAGATATGGCTTTTTCTTTGCAACTCAAATGTAGCACATTTCAGACATGAATCCATGCAATGCGCTTTTCAGGGAAAAAAAGTAATAATCACTTTGAAAATAAAAACTTTAATATTTACTATACAACAAACACAAGAGGATTAAAACTATAGAATAATAAACTGAAAGACTAATGAGCATTCTAAGGAAATGACATTGATTAAAATAGTAAGAATAGAATGTAATATCCAACCAGAAATATAAGTTTATTAGTAAACAATATAATTGTACCATTTTTTTTCTTCAGTTGGTTGAAAATGTTACATGAAATGTAAAATATGAAATATCAAAACCAAATGTACACCCCTTTGTTAATATGTATTAGCAATAATTAACATAATGGTGAGGCATGGAATKATWAAAKATGTATCTTTTGTCAGGCTGAATGTTTGAAATATGAGGTGATTTGAGTCATGCTTCTTCAGTAGTGGAATAAAGACAATTAGCATTTGAATGTTGTAAAGAAATACTGGAGTGATGTGACTGTCAATAAGATTGATTATAGACCAATTTCTGATAGTGTATAGGCTGATAGTGTATAGGCTGATAAGTGATATTAGGCTGAATAGTGTATATGGCTGATAGTGTAATAGCTTGCGAGTGTATAGGCTGATAGTGTATAGGCTGATAGTGGTATAGGCGATAGTGTATAGGCTGATAGTGTATAGGCTGATAGTGTATAGGCTGATATGT
>NW_019943563.1:137938-140239 GCF_002910315.2 Salvelinus sp. IW2-2015
TCAGATGGCTAGATGTAAGTAAAACTCTTCCCACATTGTCACAGCTATGGGGTTTCTGGTTTCTCTCCAGTGTGAATTCTCTGGTGTGATTGTAATGTGTATAATTTTGAAAAGGTCTTCCCACAGTCAGAGCAGCTATAAGYTTTCTTTCCTGTGTGWATTCTCTGGTGTGTTTTCAGGCTGCTTGGAACATCAAAACTCTTCCCACATTGATCACAGCTATAAGGTTTCTCTCCTGTATGGATTCTCTGATGTCTTTTGAGGTRTGCTGATGAGGTAAATCTCTTCCCACAGTCTGAGCAGCAGTGAGATGTCTCTCCTGTGTGAATTCTCTGGTGTACTTTCAGTGAATCTGATCTTGAGTAACTCTTCCCACAGTCAGAGCAGCAGTGAGATTTKTTTCGTGTGGGTTTCCGTTGGTGTTCCTTGAGATGTTCTGATCTGGAGAGACTCTTGTCAGCCTCGTCAGCTTCATGATGTTGTTGAGGCTCCCCAGAGGATCCACGGTAGTCACCGCTCTCTCCTGTGTGAACAACAATGTCAGACAGATGGTTAAAGGTCCACAACAGCAGAAATCCACTGTTTATTTTTAGCTAAAACGGTGATTCCGATGACGTTGTACAACAATTTCCGTTCTTAATGAATGTTTAAATGCTTTTACAAACTTATTTGACAATCAGTGAACAACAGTCATATTTTGTCTTATTTGTTTTTCCACTTTAGTTGTAAAGTTGATGATTCTAGAATATCTATATGCATATACGTATATGGTCTCCAATATATAGGCCCCTTTCTGTATTTGCTCAAATTTGCCACGAGGATGATGCGCATGCAATTTGGTTGCAGAAACTTCTCCGCTGAAGAAGAAACCACTAGTCATGGATATATATATGTATATCTACATTGAGCAAAAATGGTGACGATTGTAGTTTTCCACAATGTATTCTGAATATTACAGCGCATTATCAGAGCAAGATCAGGAGTGCTACTGAAGGAAACTCACTTTAAGCTCTGTGTCTATTCACTAATTCACCACCATGGGGGAAAACTCAGGGGAGTTCTCATAGGCTGACAGCTCATAGGCTGATAGGCTGACAGCTCATAGGCTGCTGTTTTATATTCATGTTAAATACTGTTGAAGTAACAGGTTCACCTGCCTCACCTAAAACCCATTCTGATGGGAAGCTGCTATAGACCACCAAGTGCTAACAGTCAGTATCTGGATAACATTTTTGAAATGCTTGATAATGTATGTGATATCAACAGAGAGGTATATTTTCTGGGTGATTTAAATATTGACTGTCTTTCATCAAGATGACCACNCATTTTTGAAATGCTTGATAATGTATGTGATATCAACAGAGAGGTATATTTTCTGGGTGATTTAAATATTGACTGTCTTTCATCAAGATGACCACCCAAGAAAAAGCTTCAAACTGTAACTAGTATATGCAAGCTGGTTCGGGTTATCAATCAACCTACCAGCGTTGTTACAAACAGCACAATAATTAAATCATCAACATATATTGATCACATCGTTACTAATGCTGCAGAAATTTGTTTTAAAGCAGTGTCCAAATCAATTGGATGTAGTGATCACAATATAGTAGCCAAATCTAGGAAAACCAAAGTTCAAAAGGCTGGGCCTGATATAGTGTATAAGAGGTCTACAAGAAGTTTTGTAGTGATTCATATGTTGATGATGTAAAGAATGTTTGCTGGTCTGTGGTCTGTAATGAGGAACAACCAGACACTGCCCTTGAGACATTTATGAAACTACTTATTCCAGTTACTAAATAGCATGCAGCCATTGACTTCTCTAGGGTAGGGGGCAGCATTCGGGAATTTTGGATGAAAAGCATGCCCAAATTAAACTGCCAGCTACTCATCCCCAGAAGATAAGATAAGCATATTATTAGTAGATTTTGATAGAAAACACTCTGAAGTTTCTAAAACTGTTTGAATCATGTATGTGAGTATAACAGAACTTATTTAGCAGGCGAAACCCCAAGGACAAACCATTCAGATTTTTTTGTCGTTGAGGTCACTCTTTTCAATGAGTTTTCATTGACCAGATGAAACCAGATTTCTAAGGGACCTTCTTGCAGTTCCTACCGCTCCCACTGGATGTCAACAGTCTTGATAAATTGGTTGAGGTTATTCCTTTGTGTAATGAAGAAGTACGGCCATCTTGAAGAAGGGTCACTGGAAGTTTCCTGTTAGATAGAAGCGCGTGACCAGAAAGCTAGCTACAGTTGGTTTTAATCCTGTATTGAACACAGATCATCCCGTCTTCAATTT
>NW_019943563.1:146271-153884 GCF_002910315.2 Salvelinus sp. IW2-2015
ATAGTAATTATTTTGAATTTGGCGCTCTGTATTTTCTCTGGCTTTTTGCCAAGTGAGACAGTAGCGTCCCGCCTAAACTCAGATTTTGGATATAAATATGAACTTTATCGAACAAAACATACATGTATTGTGTAACATGAAGTCCTATGAGTGTCATCTGATGAAGATCATCAAAGGTTAGTGATTAATTTTATCTCTATTTCTGCTTTTTGTTACTCCTCTCTTTGGCTGGAAAAATGGCTGTCTTTTTCTGTGACTTGGCTCATAGCTAACATAATCGTTTGGTGTGCTTTCGTCGTAAAACCTATTTGAAATCGGACACTTTGGCTGGATTTACAACAAGTGTAGCTTTAAAACGGTGTAAAATACTTGTATGTTTGAGGAATTTAAATTATTTCTGTTGTTTTGAATTTGGCGCCCTGCAGTTTCACTGGCTGTTGACGAGGTGGGACCCCTAGAGAGGTTAAGAAAACAACTGTAAAAGCTGTTAAATCCCCTTGGATTGATGAGGAATTGAAACGGTTGAGAGGGATGAGGCAAAAGGAATGACAAAAAAGTCTGGCTGCACAGCCGATTGGCAAACGTACTGCAAATTGAGAAATCATGTAACTAAACTGAATAAAAAGAAGAAACTACACTATGAAACAAACATAAATTATATAAAGAATGAAAAAAAAAGAAGAAAAAAAGAAGCTTTGGAGCACCTTAAATGAAATGTTGGGCAAAAGGGCAAACTCAGCTCCATCATTCATTGAATCCGATGGTTCATTAAATCACAAAACCCACTGATATTGCCAACTACTTGAATCACCTTTTCATTGGCAAGATGAGCAAACTAAGGCTTGACATGCCAGCAATAAAAGCTGCCACTACACATCCAAGTATAACTGATCAAATTATGAAAGACAAGCATTGTCATTTTTTATTTCATAAACTGAGTGTGGAAGAAGTGACAAAAATGATTGTTGTCTATAAACAATGACAAGCCCCCGGGGTCTGATAACTTGGATGGGAAACTCACTGAGGATAATAGCGGACGATATTGCCACTCCTATTGGTCARATCTTCAATGTAAGCCTACTAGAAAGTGTGTTCCCTCAGGCCTGGAGGGAAGTGAAAGTAATTACGCTACCCAAGAATAGTAAAGCCCACTTTAGTGCCTCAAATAACCGACCAATCAGCCTGCAAACTTCCGGGGAAGAAATTTTGTTTTACCACATACAATGCTATTTTACAGTGAACAAATTGACAACAGACTTTCAGCATGCTTATAGGGAAGGACATTCAACAAGCACAGCACGTACACAAATAACTGGTGATTGGCTAAGAAAAATGTATGTTTTGTTAGAATTCAGTGCGGCTTTTTGACATTATCGATCATAGTCCGCTGATGGAAAAATGTGTATGTGTTATTGCTTTACACCCCCTGCTATAATGTGGATAAAGAGTTACCTGTCTAACAGAACACAGAGGGTGTTCTAGAATAGAATCCTCTCCAACATAGTCCAGGTAGAGCCAGGAATTCCCCAGGGCAGCTGTCTAGGCCCCTTACTTTTTTCAATCTTTACTAACGACAGGCTGGCTTTGAGTAAAAACAGACAGGCTGGCTTTGAGTAAAAACCAGTGTGTCTATGTATGAGGATGACTCAACACTGTACACGTCAGCTACCACAGCGACGGAACTGACTGCAACACGTAACAAAGAGCTGCAGTTAGTTTCAGAATGGGTGGCAAGGAATAAGTTAGTCACAAATATTTCAAATACTAAAAGCATTACTAGCATTACATTACTAAAAGCACCTCAACTAAATCTTGTAATGAATATAGTGGAAATTGAGCAAGTTGAGGTGACTAAACTGCTTGGAGTAACACTAGAGTTACCCTGGACTGTAAACGGTCATAACATGTTGATAAAACAGTAGCTAAGATGGGGAGGAGTCGGTCCAGAAGTCTGTCCATAATAAAGTTCTTCTCTACCTTCTTAACAGCAATATCAACAAGGCAGGTCCTTACGGGCACCTAGTTACCAATACATGTTGCTCAGTGTAGTCCAATGTCGAGGTCTAATTTACCTGTAACGCTGAATACATCATAGAAAAGTGTAACGTTATGACTATAACTACTGTTCCCTGAAGGAGGGAAACGAGGAACATACTATTAAATCTGCACCTCGCTGTAAGATCTGCCTTCCACAGGTGCGATTCATTCCTTCATTTGAAACACTGCTCTTCACCAAGCCCAGGAAAGGGAGGTGGCGCCAAGATGTTCTTCCACGTTTACTTCGGGAACAGTAGTTATAGTCCTAACATTTGACATTCCGTTAGACGATGTGAGGAAGAACTTTAAACCCTGTCTAAGCCGTTGGGGGGAGGGCTAAACTGACATGGAAATGTTTAAGATGGTCATACTATGGATTACTTAGGTTACTTATATTTAAGCAAATTTGCATCAATCGACTCTAATGGGTTAATGATATGATCATGCTCTCTTTAGCCGATGTGAGGAAGACCTTAAAACAGTCAACATTCACAAAGCCGCAGGGCCAGACGGATTACCAGGACGCGTGTATTCAGAGCATGCGCTGACCAGCTGGCAAGTGTCTTCACTGACATTTTCAACGTCTCCTGACCCAGTCTGTAATACCTACATGTTTCAAGCAAACCACCATAATCCCTGTGCAGAAGAACGCCAAGGTAACCGGTCTAAATGACTACCGCCCCCGTAGCGTCACATCTGTAGCTATGAAGTGCTTTGAAAGGCTGGCATGGCTCACATCAACACCATCATCCCAGAAACCCTGGACCACTCAATTCGCATTCCGACCCCAACAGATCCACAGATGAGCAACTCCATGCACTCCACCTGCCCTTTTCCACCTGGACAAAAGGAACACCTATGTGAGAATGCTGTTCATTGACTACAGCTCAGCATTCACACCATAGTGCCTCCAAGCTCATCAATAGCTAAGACCCTGGGACTGAACACCTCCTCTGCAACTGGATCCTGGACTTCCTGACGGCGCCCCAGGTGTGAGGGTTGGCAACAACACATCCACCACACTGACCCCTCAACACAGACCCCTCAGGGGGCTTATCATGGACTACAGGAAACGGAGGGACAAACATGCCCACGTTCACATTGACTTGGCTGTAGTCGAGCCGGTCGAGAGCTTCAAGTTCCTCTGTGTTCACATCACTGACCAATTATGGTCCAAACACACCAACACGGTCGTGAAGAGGGCATGACAAGGCCTCTTCAAATTCAGGAGCATGAAAAGATCGGCATGGGCCCTCAGATCCAAAAAGTTATACAGCTGCACCATTGAGAGCATCTTGACTGGCTGCATCACCACCTGGTTTGGCAACTGCTTGGCATCTGACAGCAAGGTGCTATAGAGGTGTGGTGCTACTGCTAAGCACACCACTGAAGCCGAACCCTACCACTCAGGGCTCTATACCAGGCGGTGTCAGAGGAAGGCACTAAAAATTGTCAGACGCCAGCCACCCAAGTCATAGACTGTTCTCTCTAGGTCCAAAAGGCTCCTTAACATTCCACTTCACAATAACAGCACTTACAGTTGACCAGAGGCAGCTCTAGCAGTGCAGAAATTTTACGAACTGACTTGTTGGAAAGGTGGCATCCTATGACGTTGCCACGTTAAAGTCACTGAGCTCTCAGTAAGGTCATTCTACTGCCAATGTTTGTCTATGGAGATTGCATGGCTGTGTGCTCGATTTTATAAACCAGTCAGCAACGGGTGTGGCTGAAATAGCCGAATCCACTCATTGAAGGGGTGAACACAAAATGTTGTATATATAGCGTATTTGCGACTGCCCTACAAAAAATAAATCACTGTCAACAACCAGACGAGCCTATCGACAGAACAATCGACCAGTAGACTACGGTCAGCCCTAAAAATTTGGCTGGAATTATTAATAATAATGACTTATCAACAGCTCTAACAATTTGACCCCAAAATTAGTATTATTTTGTGTATTTCCAAACTGCTCGACAAAAAAAAATATTAAAAAAATCTCAGTCGACAAACAGAAAAGACCTACGACAAAACATCGACCAGTCGACTAGAGTCAGTCTAAAAAAATGGGGGGAATTGCTAATATTATACATGACAGCTCTAACAAAAAAGCTCTAACATTTGACCCCACAGAAATCTTCACTGCAATTCTAAATAACTATATAGCTAGAACCTGGTTAAACTATCATTATGACATCATGGATGAATTTAGAATATACTATATAGACTAGAACCTGGTTAAACTATCATTATGACATCATAAGGAATCTACCTGGCAGTATAGAAAGCACCCATATACTTGTATACCATTGATTCTTGAAGAATATAACTATAAATGCCTCATATGTTTCAATAGTATCACCACATCCGAAACCAAAATATACGCCTGTATAATGCACTGTTTGTAAACAAACACTGTATAGCTTCAAAAGTAGGTTACAAACTGGATGGCCAGTCCTTGTATTCATAGTGTAGGAATTCAGGGGGTACCCTGAGCTGAACTCAAACCTGGGTCCAGCGACTGTCAAGCCAACACCTTATAACTGTTACGCCAAGATGTCTGAACTTCTTGACGAGGTCAGTCTCGGCTGCAAGTCTTGGCAGCATTTTGGTTGCTATATTAAAACCAGGTTTGCCTTAAAAAAAGCCACATCCAGCACACCAATCTGCAGTTGAACAAATATAAAGCTGTAATTCACCACTGTTTTGGTAATAAGATAGAGATGATGGGGCTGGAGACATTTAACTACTCTCAAATTCATAGACAGAACTATGGATGAAGGAATCGACATCCATGATATCAACATTATAGTTTTAAACCATGTTCAGGCTATTCAGTGTTGATTTACATTGTTTCAAAATTGGAGTAAAAAAAGCTTATTTGGGGATCTGATGGGGTACAACAGTTGAACTAAGCTCATGAGGCATGTGTTATACTCTATAAGAATCAATGTCTATAAATAAATAATTTAAAAGTCAAAATATGGATGTAGCAATTGCAGTATTTCCCTTTAACACCAACATCAGTTCAACAACAGCAGAGTTTGTGCTCTGTATTTAAGACAGTACTTCTAGTGTTAATCAGGGACCGGTTTCTCAAAACCATCTTACTGCTATGTTCATCATTTGAACCATTGGACGCCTTAAGTTGCCTTTGGTTAACGGCCCAGATATCCAGTTTCCTCCTCTTCCTTTTTCGATGTGCCAGTCATCTCCCCTTGCTCTTTAACTCCAAAACTCCATCCTCCTCTGTCTCTTCCTCCTCTTCTTACTGTAACAGCCTCTCCTCTTTCACTCTGAACGCGTCTTCCTCTTCTTTCACTGAAACGTCTTTCTCTTCTTTCACTGTAACAGCCTCACCCTCTACTTGTTTTTGTATTGTAACAGCCTCCTCTTCCTCCTCCTCTTTCACGAGAACCTCTTCTCCGTCCAGCAGACGTCCTCTTCTTTAGCAGGAGGAGAGTAGTTTAGTGAACTCATGTCGGGGTTGTTAGCTAGCTAGGCTAGTGCTAACAATTAACCAGCCGCTAGCTGCTCAATAACCACAACACGTAATGTGAAATTAAATGGAATAACTTACTAGCGTTAGACGACAGAAATTGGTTAAACACAAGTGGCTATATACACTAAAGCGTCTAAAGAGCTTTATTGGTTCGTCTATTTTGTCTAGCAAGCTACGGAGGTGGCTGACGAACTGTTGCTGCTGTTGAAAGCAGCGTTCCGTCCACTAGATTATACGTCACACTAGCAGCATTGCCTTAAAGTCTCAAGACCGCCATCTGCTGACTGGAGTGGGTAACGCAGTTGAGAGAAAATAATATTTTATTTTCAGAAAAAAAGTTGAACGGTTGGAAGTTTTTACTACCAATGTAGCAAAACAGTGTAGTTTAAAGACGTAATAATGTAGTTGTAGTCACACTATTACCTATATGTACAAACATAGTATGTTTTTGGGTTATTATATATTTATGAATTTATTTCCGGTATATTCTAAACTACCCACAATGCACTATTTCTCAACATCAAATTGATCTACTCTATTCTACCGAGTTCGTTATGCTAGCTCAAGATGGCTAAACGTTCTAGCCAACTCATGCTTCTTCAACGACTGAGTTGCCAAAATTTTTTATACAAACTACCAAGATAGACCAGAGCCTATCGTTTCCAAATGGGAGCAAATTAATCAGAGGGACAGAGTGGGGTGGGCAGAGCAGCAGGAGCTAGACGAATCCTATTGCGCGTTCCTGGCATTATTTGGCACTATTTACAGATTAGGGGACGACCTACCATATGTGACCGTGCGTGTTTTGTATATATTACATTTGGCAACAGCGGTAAAAGTCTACAAACTAGCACACTGTTTTTACAATTTTAGTATATGAAAACCGCAACAAACTGTATTGAAATCGAACGTTTTCATCAATGAAATAAGAGCTACTTCTTCTCATGAGCTTCGCTCAATCACCATATTGATAAGTGAGGGAAACGGCCATACTGGATGTTCAGATTCATACATCAGGTAACATATCTTGGCTCTATTGTTTCTAATTAGGGTTAAGTGCACTTGCTACAAAGGCCACCCGCAGATTTTTTCAACCTAATGTTGAATACTTTACGGACTCAGGATTCGAACACAGTGACCTTTCGATTACATGGCACCGCAACACTCGTAACTGACTAGCTATCTCTCCAAGTGGTCAGCAGGTCTTAGCCTCACTGCATCTCAGGGCAACGAGGCGTCACACACTCCTGGTTCAAATCCAGCTAGTATCACGAATCCGGCGCGTGATTGGGGAGTCCCATAGGGCAGCGTGCACAATTTAGACCAGCGTTGTCCGGGTTTGACCGTATTGTAAATAAAGAGTTTTGTTTTCTCAACTGACTGCCTTTAAAGAAAGGTTAAATATAAATACAACAACACTGCTACACTAAATGTTCATGGAATGTGAGTCTATTTAGAGGTTTGGTTTACATAATTAACTATTTAGAGGTTAGGTTTACACAGACCCGTCGAGCGTACGTATGGATCTTAAAGCACCCTTTTCCAGGTTTTGTATACATTGCAATGATAAAACTGGGAAGGTAACAACTACATTTCAGAATTGGAGGAGATATGATTCCCCCCCCCCCCCTGCCTCCAGTGAAAGTTGCCCCTTTTGCAAATAGACTTGCTTTCTGAGAGCAGCATTTATATTATCAACTGGAGCAATGAGCCCAATCAGTCCTACCATGACGACAAAATCTAAAAACAAAGAAGTAGAAGCTAACTAATCCTTAGTTATAGGTTATGCTCAAGGTAAAATACAAAATTATCTATAGCTCACATTCAAGTCCTATTTCCCGAAGACTGGAATTATGACAGACAATTTTATCTTTTAGCCGAAAGATATAACCTTACCTCGGTTTTATATGTAGTCAGAAAGCAATGGGTTAGAAAAGCCTACATAAAACCTCCTAGTAAACACAACAGTCCATTTACGGCCAGCTATGTAACCTCTAACATTGATTTATCCTGCCAATATATGTTACAATTGGTAATATTACATGTGTCTTCTTCTAATGCCTCTGAAGCCATTGA
>NW_019943563.1:153909-155603 GCF_002910315.2 Salvelinus sp. IW2-2015
CGCAGTATCCGTTAGGACCCGATCTGTTGCCTCCTTCATGTACATATTATATAGTCCTAACATTGTTTTTTGACGTTCCGTTAGCCGGACTAGTTGCCCCTCAATGGAAACAGTTAGGTTTTTTTGCTAGGGTTTCGTTGTCCTAATCTGTTTGGAACGTTCCGTTAAAGTCCGATGTCTGCTCCTTCAGGATACCCCAGTTTTTAGTAGGTAGAGATGAGATCAGTTAAGTACCCTAACATGTGACGTTTCGTTAAGCGATTGCTCCTTCAGGAACAGTGTTATAGCGCTAACATGTCGGTTCCGTTAGCCGATGTTGCCGTCCTTCACGGGAACAGTAGTTTAGTCAACACATGGTTGACGTTCCGTTAGCGATGTGCCTCTTCAGGACGAGTAGTTTATAGTCTAACATGTGACGTTCCGTTAGCCGATGTGCCTCCTTCAGGAACAGTAGTTATAGTCCTAACATGTGACGTTCGTTAGCCGATGTGCCTCCTTCAGAACAGTAGTTATTATAGTCCTAACATGTGACGTTCCGTTAGCCGATGTGCCTCCTTCAGGGAACAGTAGTTATAGTCCTAACATGTGACGTTCCGTTAGCCGATGTGAGGAAGAACTTTAACCCCTGTAAGTCTAAGCCGTTGGGGGGGGGGGCTAAACTGACATGGAATTGTTTTAAGATGGTCATACTATGGATTTCTTAGGTGACTTATATTTAAGCAAATTTGCATCAATCGACTCTAATGGGTTAATGATATGATCATGCTCTCTTTAGACGATGTGAGGAAGACCTTAAAACAGGTCAACATTCACAAGTCCGCAGGGCCAGACGAATTACCAGGACGCGTGTACTCAGAGCATGCGCTGACCAGCTGGCAAATGTCTTCACTGACATTTTCAACGTCTCCCTGACCCAGTCTGTAATACCTACATGTTTCAAGCAAACCACCATAGTCCCTGTGCACAAGAACGCCAAGGTAACCTGCCTAAATGACTACCGCCCCCGTAGCGTCACATCTGTAGCTATGAAGTGCTTTGAAAGGCTGGTCATGGCTCACATCAACACCATTATCCCAGAAACCCTGGACCCACTCTAATTCACATACCGCCCCAACAGATCCACAGATGATGCAATCTCCCATGCACTCCACGCTGCCCTTTCCCACCTGGACAAAAGCAACACCTACGTGAGAATGCTGTTCATTGACTACAGCTCAGCGTTCAACACCATAGTGCCCTCCAAGCTCATCACTATGCTAAGAACCCTGGGACTGAACACCTCCATCTGCAACTGGATCCTGGACATCCTGACAGACTGCCCCCAGGTGGTGAGGGTTGGCAACAACACATCCACCACACTGACCCTCAACACAGACCCCTTATCATGGACTACAGGAAACGGAGGGACAAACATGCCCACGTTCACATTGACTTGGCTGTAGTCGAGCCGGTCGAGAGCTTCAAGTTCCTCTGTGTTCACATCACTGACCAATTATGGTCCAAACACACCAACACAGTCGTGAAGAGGGCATGACAACGCCTCTTCAAATTCAGGAGCATGAAAAGATTTGGCATGGGCCATCAGATCTCAAAAAGTTATACAGCTGCACCATTGAGAGCATCTTGACTGGCTGCATCACCACCTGGTTTGGCAACTGCTTGGCATCTGACAGCAAGGTGCTATAGAGGGTGGT
>NW_019943563.1:155628-160113 GCF_002910315.2 Salvelinus sp. IW2-2015
GCTACTGCTAAGCACACCACTGAAGCCGAACTCCCTGCCACTCAGGCCTCTATACCAGGCGGTGTCAGAGGAAGGCACTAAAAAATTGTCAGACGCCAGCCACCCAAGTCATAGACTGTTCTCTCTCTAGGTCCAAAAGGCTCCTTAATTTCCACTTCCACAATAAAGCCAGACAGTTGCAGGGGAAGCTCTAGCAGTGCAGAAATTTAGAAACTGACTTGTTGGAAAGGTGGCATCCTATGACAGTCCACGTTTAAAGTCACTGAGCTCTTCAGTAAAGACATTCTACTGCAAGTTTTCTATGGAGATTGCATGGCTGTGTGCTCGATTTATACACCGTCCATGAAGAACGGTATTAGTGGCTGTGTCTGAAAGTTAGTGAACCAATCATTGAAGGGAGAACCTGCGTTTCCAAAACAAACTAGAACAATTAGTACGAACAAAGAAAAGAAGGCACAAAAACGACAAAGCAGGGAGGGAAATCAGAACAATCAGCCGAGCCCCAATAATAAATTTCGGGCCTTATGCAGATATTATCCGGCATGAGTCGAACGCTCGGAACGTTAGCAAAGCGGGGTCAACTGAGCACAGATAAGGGAAAAAAAGAAGAAGGAAGAAAAAGTCAAGACAAAAAGAAAAGAAGAAAAAGATATATTGGAAAAAAAAGAATACTCCAGGATCGAGCAAGCAGTACTGGCACCGTACATACAAAAAAAATCAGAACCGCCGCCAGTCCACTACAAGGACAACACAAGAAGTCCAATCCTAAAAAAGGTGGGCATGAGTCAAAGTACCCTTGAAACATCATGACTTGAATATAATGATACAATAGGCGAGGACAAAGTTAATACGCAAGACAAAGCCAATGGGGAAATAGAACGATTCCCCGGAAAAACACCGCGCAGAAAAGGTTGCCGAAGGGGGGCCGCAACGCGGGAGGGGTGCGCCAAACGCAAGGAAGAAACCCGCGTAAAAGAAAAAAAAAAAAAACAAGAGCGGGGATCCTGAGGGGCGCGGACGGCAAAGCCGCTGGCGGCCGGAGCCCCCCGCCAACCAACACGGAGCACGGCTGGGCAACACACAACAGCGTCGCGACACGGGGAACAACACGGGGGAGAGCACCAAGCGTCAGGCGAACACCCGCAAGCACCCCAAGCGAAAAAAATACACTCGCGCCGCACAGACAAACACGACAGCCAACACCCCCCCACCAAGACACACAGGGCCCAAAACCCCACCAAACACACAGGCCCAGACACCACCGCACCCACACAGGGCCCAACAACGTCCCCAACACACGACCCAGGACACGACACCCAACACCCGCAGCCCAGACACGACGAACCAACACCCGCACCCAACACGACGTTACCCAGACGCACCCAGCCCAACACGATACCCAACACCCCAGCCCAACACCACTACCCAACACCCGCAGCCCAACACGACGACCCAGACACCCGCACCCAACAACGACTGAACCAACGCACCTCACCCAGACACAGGGACCCAGACACCCACAACACACGACCCAACACCCGCAGCCCAGACACGACGTACCCACCCCCCAGAATAAAGCAAACACGGCGCCACGCATGCAACTGGCGCGAATCGACCGAGCAGAGCAAGAAGAGAGAACAGAGGGGAAAACGGGAAGATCACGGGAAAAAAAAAGCCAAAGGGCCGGAAAAACGGAAGTAAATGGCGGGTCGCCGGGGAAAAATAGTGGAGAAAAGGAAGACAAGAAAAGAAACCCAAAACAAGAAGCCGGCACGGCGCACCCAGAACGCGGCCCAACACCGAAACCCGCCGCGGGGGGGGGGCGACCCACCCCCCAAGCGGCCCAGGCAAAGCACCCATACTCAAACACCCGAACACACACACCAGAAACAAACACCAACGACGACCGAAACGACACACGTGACGCCCACCACCGGAGGAACCCGGAGCCGCGCGCACAAACACAACACCAACACAAAACCGGCACCTCACCCTATCAACAGGCTCATAACTATTTGACCCCCGAAATGAAATCTTCACTGCAATTCGAGGAATATACTTTATATAGAAAAACCTGGGTTAAACTATCTTATGAACATCATGGATGTAATTTCTGAAATAAACTATATAGCTAGAAACTCGGTTTTAAACTATATAATATGACATCATGTGGATGAATTCTAGGCAATATACTATAAGCCTTGTTTAACCTGGTTAAACTATCATATATGACCTTTTATTAGTATTAAAATAAATGAATTCAGATAGAATTAATAGCGGTGATATGTAGCCTAGAAACCTGGTTAAACGTATTCTGGATCATGACCATCAGGCAGTTAGGTCTAGATCGGGCGCACCGCCTATACTATTAATACTAGCAAAACCTGTTTGAACACGACTTAACCATTTGACATCATTAAGCACAGACGAATCTACACTTGCTAGTTATAGAAAAAGACCCATGTATACGTTGGTAACATTATCTGAATAATAAATACTAAAATGCCTGCATATGTTTAAACGAGGTAATCACCCCATCCCGAAACCAAAATATACGCCTGTATTAATGCCAACTGGTGTAAAAACACTGTATTAGCTTCAAAAGGTAGGTACAAGACTGGCCACACGCCCAAGTACACTCGAATCACCATAGATGCTCAAATGCACCCAATCACCAAACCCATGCGCCCTGAGGGCTGGACTCGAAACCTGGATCCCCAAGCAACTCGATATCAAAGCCAATCACCTTTGATTAACTCTTACGCCACAGATGTCTGAACTTCTTACCGGAAGTCGGCTATATCATTGAGGCCACAACAAAGGTACACGCCCATCGGCCCAGTTAAGGACCCCAGTACAACACCCACCAGTAGGATGCAATACAATAGCATCTCTACTGCAAATGAATGGTTAGGAGGAGGGTTACATTCCACCTCCAGTTCACCTCAGCTGACGATTTACACAATACACTAACCGTCTACTCCTTCACCCAGGCTACCCACATCTTGTCGAATGCCCTTATTAAAAAGAATCATTAAGGGTGGATGTACTGGCCTTCTCAAAGAGCCCACCCACGTCATGTACAGATGTCCAGCTTGCAGTTCGAAGAACAATAATAAAGCTGTAATTTCCACCACTTGTTTTTGTGTGCCCCCAGGTGGTGAGGGTTGGCAACAACACATCCCCCACACTGACCCCTCAACACAGACCCCTCAGGGGCGTGCTTATCATGGACTACAGGAAACGGAGGGACAAACATGCCCACGTTCACATTGACTTGGCTGTAGTCGAGCCGGTCGAGAGCTTCAAGTTCCTCTGTGTTCACATCACTGACCAATTATGGTCCAAACACACCAACACGGGTCGTGAAGAGGGCATGACAAGGCCTCTTCAAATTCAGGAGCATGAAAAGATTCGGCATGGGCCCTCAGATCACAAAAAGTTATACAGCTGCACCATTGAGAGCATCTTGACTGGCTGCATCACCACCTGGTTTGGCAACTGCTTGGCATCTGACAGCAAGGTGCTATAGAGGGTGGTGCGTACTGCTAAGCACACCACTGAAGCCGAACTCCCTYCCACTCAGGGCCTCTATACCAGGCGGTGTCAGAGGAAGGCACTAAAAATTGTCAGACGCCAGCCACCCAAGTCATAGACTGTTCTCTCTAGGTCCAAAAGGCTCCTTAATGTTCCACTTCACAATAACAGCACTGACAGTTGACAGGGGCAGCTCTAGCAGTGCAGAAATTTTACAAACTGACTTGTTGGAAAGGTGGCATCCTATGACAGTACCACGTTTAAAGTCACTGAGCTCTTCAATAAGACCATTCTACTGCCAAGGTTTGTCTATGGAGATTGCATGGCTGTGTGCTCGATTTTATACACCAGTCAGCAACGGGTGTGGCTGAAATAGTGGAAACCACTCATTTGAAGGGGTGAACACATACATTTGTTTATTTAGTGTATTGCAACTGCTCAACAAAAAAAATATTTAAAAAATCTCAGTCGACAAACAGCCTACAGACAAAACAATCGACCAGTCGACTAGTCAGTCCTAAAAAAATGGGGGGAAATTGACTGAATATTATACAATGACTTATCAACAGCTCTAACTATTTGACCCCCAAATGAAATCTTCACTGGCAATTCTAGAATATACTATATAGAAACCTGGTTAAACTATCTTTATGACATCATGGATGAATTCTGGAATAAACTATATAGCCTAGAAACCTGGTTAAACTATCATTATGACATCATGGATGAATTCTAGAATATACTATATAGCCTTGAAACCTGGTTAAACTATCATTATGACATCATGGATGAATTCTAGAATATACTATATAGCCTAGAAACCTGGTTAAACTATCATTATGACATCATGGATTAATTCTAGAATATACTATATATCCTAGAAACCTGTTTAAACTAACATTATGACATCATAAGAAAATCTACACTGGCAGTTATAGAAAGACCCAT
>NW_019943564.1:0-6186 GCF_002910315.2 Salvelinus sp. IW2-2015
TTAGATCTCCAATTCAAATTAAATCTAGAATTGGCTTCTAATTGCAACGAAGCATCCCTCACTCATGCTGCCAACATACCCTCGTAAAACTGACCATCCTACCGATCCTTGACTTCGACGATGTCATTTACAAATAGCCTCCAAACACTCTACTTACAGCAAATAGGATGCAGTCTATCAGTGCTCCGTTTTGTCACCAAAGCCCATATACTACCCACACATGCGACCTGTATGCTCTCGTTGGTTGGCTCATTTCATATTCGTCGCAAAACCACTGCTCCAGGTCATCTATAAGTCTTTGCTAGGTAAAGCCCGCTTATCTCAGCTTCACTGGTCATCATAACAGCACCCATCCCGTAGCAGCGCGCTCCAGCAGGTATATTTCACTGGTCACCCCAAAGCCAATTCCTACTTTGGCCGCCCTTTCCTTTCCAGTTTCTCAGCTGCCAATGACTGGAACAAATTGCAAAATCACTGAAGTTGGAGCTCATATTCCGTCACTAACTTTAAGCACCAGCTGTCAGAGCAGCTCACCGATCACTGCATCTGTCATAGCATCTGTAAAAAGCACATCCAAACTCCTCATCCCATTACTGTTTTTTTATGTTTTGTCCTTTGCACCCCCAGTATCTCTATTTGCACATTCATCTTCTGCACATCTATCACTCCAGTGTTTATTGCTAAATTGTAATTATTTCGCCCTACGGCCTATTTATTGCCTTACTCCTTTATCTTACACTAATTTGCCACACTGTACATATACTTTTTTTTCTATTGTGTTATTGACTGTATGTTTTGTTTTATTCCATGTGTAACTCTGTGTTGTTGTTTGTGTCCGCACTGCTTTGCTTTATCTTGCCAGGTCGCAGTTGTAAATGAGAACTTGTTCTCAACTAGCCTACCTGGTTAAATAAAGGTGAAATAAAAATAAATGTAAAAAATTCATTGGGTTGTATTATATACTTTCCATGCTTAATTGCGAAGTGGTTCTAAATATAGTAGCTTAATTCCATTGGGATCTAATGTCACGCCCTGACCTGAGATTCTCTGTTTTCTTTATATTTTTGGTTATGTCAGGGTGTGACTAGGGTGGGTACGTTAGTTTTTGTATTGTCTAGGGTTTTTGTAGGTCTAGGTGTGTCTATGGTGGCCTGATATGGTTCCCAATCAGAGGCAGCTGTTTATCGTTGTCTCTGATTGGGGATCATATTTAGGTAGCCATTTTCCCTTTGGTGTTCGTGGGTTCTTGGTCTATGTGTAGTAGCCTGTCAGCACTCATTTGTATAGCGTTTGGTTGGTTTGTTCAGTGTTCATTCTTAAATGATTAAAGAATGTAGGGATGCTGCGCCTTGGTCCGATTCAAACGACAAACGTGACATCTAATGTATACTGGGTGAAACGGTTAATGTTAATGGCTGTGTGTTTATCCATTGGTTTATAACGACGTTGTTAGCGTTAGCTAGCTCTACGTAGTTTAAGCTAAGACACAGATGGTTAAAAGCCTCTTGTATCTTCCCGATGTGGAACTCTATAATGGATCCTGTATTTGCCTGGTTTGACGGATCAAACAAATGAAGATGTGTTTACTGACAGTTTGTTGCCATGGTTTCCTAGTACGTCTTGGTATATGATGGTAAAGAAAACAACTTACAACTTTTAAGATTCTGTGTGTGTGTGAGAGAGAGAGAGAGAGAGAGAGAGAGAGAGAGAGAGAGAGAGAGAGAGAGAGAACCACCGTGGTATTGTTTTAAATGTGACTGTAGTACAAGAAAGAGAAGAAGACCTTGACTCAAGGGCAACAGCGTTTAACATGCACAACCCTTTCCCACAGAGTTAACAAGTAAGAAAGAAAGTAAGAAGGTGAAAGAAAGAGAAAGAAAGAGAAAGAAAGACAGTGAAAGAGAAGGACAAACAGAGAACGGAAACAGGAAAGAATAACAGTGTTTCCTACCACTGGTTTTGAACCAGAGTCTCCACACCGTGACACTGTTAGCCCTCTGAGCCAAAGCTTAGTCATATATAATGTGTGAGATGTGGTTTATAATGTAATGTGTATTACGTGCTTGTTGGTTTTGAAGCAGCTTGTCTTATTCTACAGACTGGTGTGATGGTGTTGAATAAGCTTGTCTGCATTCTACAGACTGTGTCATGGTGTTGAGGGTGCTTGTCTGTATGATACAGACGTTGTGATGGTGTTGAAGATAGCTTGTCTGCATTCTACAGACTGTGTGATTGTTGAGGGTAGCTTGTCTGCATTCTACAGACTGTGTGATGGTGTTGAGGGTAGCTTGTCTGCATTCTACAGACTGTGTGATGGTGTTGACGGCAGCTTGTCTGCATTCTACAGACTGTGTGATGGGTTTGAGGTAGCTTGTCTATATTCTACAGACTGTGTGATGGTGTTGAAGGCAGTTTGTCTGCATTCTACAGACTGTGTGATGGTGTTGAAGGCAGCCTGTCTGCATTCTACAGACTGTGTGATGGTGTTGAGGCAGCTTGTCTGCATTCTACAGACTGTGTGATGGTGTTGAGGCAGCTTGTCTGCATGATGCAGACTGTGTGAAGGTGTTGACGCAGCTTGTCTGTATGATACAGACTGTGTATGGTGTTGAAGGCAGCCTGTCTGCATGATGCAGACTGTGTGATGGTGTTGAAGGCAGCTTGACTGTGTGTACTGATCTCCTGGACTAGGCCTGTTTAATGTTAAGTGCCAATTACCTCCATTCCAAGGTTAGCGGGCCAAACACACAACATCACACCACAACACCACACACACACGTCACACCACAGCACGGCATGGCACACTCTGCACCCCAAGCACTTTCTCAGCCACAGCTCTGCACACCAAGCACTTTTTCTCTCTCTCCCACCCTCTCTCTGTCTCTCTTCTCCCACCGTTTCTGGCCTCTCTCCCACCCTCTCTCTGTTCTCTCTCTCTCCCACTGTCTTTCTGCCTCTCTCTCCACCGTCTTTCTGCCTCTCTCTCCCACCCTCTCTCTGTCTCTCTCCTCCCACCGTCTTTCTGCCTCTCTCTCCCACCCTCTTTCTGCCTCTCTCTCCCACCCTCTCTCTGTCTCTCTCTCTCCCACCTCTTTCTCCTCTCTTCCCATCCTCTCTCTTTTTCTCTGTCTCCACCCTCTCTGTCTCTTTCTCCACCCTCTCTCTGTCTCTATGTCTCAGTCTCTGTCTATATCCAACTTATGTTTCAGTCTTGTCTATATCCAACTTATGTTTCAGTCTCTGTCTACGTCTGTCTCTATGTTTCAGTCTCTCTCTATCTCTGTCTCTATGTTTCAGTCTCTCTCTATCTCTGTCTCTATTGTTCAGTCTCTCTCTATCTCTGTCTAAATGTTTCAGTCTCTCTCTATCTCTGTCTCTATGTTCAGTTCTCTCTCTATCTCTATTCTCTAGTTTCAGTCTCCTCTATCTCTGTCTAAATGTTTCAGTCTCTGTCTATCATTTCTCATGATGCCATCTATTTTTGAAGTGCACCAGTCCCTCCTGCAGCAACGCACGCCCACAAGATGATGCTGCCACCCTCGTGCTACACGGTTAGATGGTGTTCTTTGGCTTGCAAGCCTCCCCTTTTCCCTCCAAACAAAACAATGGTCATTATGGCCAAAAAGTTATTTTTTGTTCATCAGCCAGAGGACATTCTCCAAAAAGTACGATAGTTGTCCCCATGTGCAGTTGCAAACCGTAGTCTGGCTTTTTTATGGCGGTTTTGGAGCAGTGGCTTCTTCCTTGCTGAGTGGCCTTTCAGGTTATGTCAATATAGGACTCGTTTTACTGTGGATATAGATACTTTGTACCTGTTCCTCCAGCATCTTCACAAGGTCCTTTGCTGTTATTCTTGGATTGATTGTCACTTTTCGCACCAAAGTACGTCCATCTCTAGAGACAGAACGCGTCTCCTTCCTGGACGGTATGACGGCTGCGGTCCAATGGTGTTCATACTGTGTTGCTATGCTACATCAAATGATGTCACTTAGCCTATAAGAATCTTCTAAAGCCATGACATAATTTTCTGGAATCCAAGCTGTTTTAAGCACAGTCAATTTAGGTATGTACAATTCTGAATTCACTGTATCACTTGAATTGCGATACAGTGAATTATAAGTGAAATAATCTGCCTGTAAACAATTGTTTTAAAATGTACTTGTGTCATGCACAAAGTAGATGTCCTAACGGACTTGACAAAACTATAGTTTGTTAACAAGAAATGTGTGGAGTGGTGAGAAACGAGTTTTAATGACTCCAACCTACGTGTATGTAAACTTCTGACTTCAACTGTATATAGTTTTAATGACTCCAACCTACGTGTATGTAAACTTCTGACTTCAACTGTATGTTTCAGTCTCTTCTATATCCAACTCCTTTTCACTCTCCCCCTCTCTTTTTCGCCGCTTTCATGCACTCCCATTCTCCTTCGTTGTCAGTGACTGTCTCCCCTGTCCAACTCTCTCTCTCCGCCCATTCTCTCTCTGTCTCCCCTGTCCAACTCTCTCTCTACCCCCATTCCTCTCTCTGTCGCCCTGTCCAACTCTCGTTTACCCCCACTTCCCCACTCTCTCCTCTGTCTCCCCTGTCCAACTCTTTTCTCACCCCCATTCTCTCTCTCTGTCTCCCCTGTCCAACTCTCTCTACCCCCCTTCCCCTTTCTCCTCCCTCTGTCTCTCTGTCTCTCTGTCCTCTACCCCCTTCCCCCCCCTTTCTCTCTCTCTCTCTCTCTCTCTGAATGATGAGAGGAGGAGGGTCTTCATTTAAACTCACTGGAGCGTTTCAGTGTAATATAACAGATCCTGGAGCTGTGCAGATGTGGTGGTGTGTGTTCCTGTAGCTGGGATATATCCCTCCATCCTGTGTGTGTTGATGCAGTGATAGGGGTCTTCTATCATGTCTCTGTCATCAAATAAAACAGCAATGATATAAAAAAAAGATTCATTCAACACAAAATGACAGTGATGATTGACAGTTGCCGCCGGCGACTCTGAGACACCCAGCCATCAATAGACTATGTTGGTTTTATCTGTGCAGAGATCTGGCTTGGCTCCTAGCAGAATAATTTACAATGTCAACATGGTTAAGTCCCAAATAGCAGCCTAGTCTCTACAGAGTGCACTACTTTAGATCAGAGCCCTATGGGGAAAAGGGTAGTGTACACTAACAAGGGAATAGGCTGCCATTTGGAACACATATTGTTTTATTAATTCAGCTGAATTCCATTTTTGCTAATACAAAATAAATAAGAAAGGATTACTTTTCCATATTCAGACCCTTTACTCAGTACTTTGTTGGGGCACCTTTAGCAGTGATTACTACCTCAAGTCTTCTTGGGTATGACGCTACAAGCTTGTCACACCTGATTTTGGGGAGTTTCTCCCATTCTTCTCTGCAGATCCTCTCAAGCTCTGTCAGGTTGGATGGGAAGCGTCGCTGCACAGCTATTTTCTGGTCTCTCCAGGGATGTCCGATCGGGTTTAAGTTCGGGCTCTGGCTGGGCCACTCAAGGACATTCAGAGACTTGTCCCGAAGCCACTCCTGCAGTGTCTTGGCTGTGTGCTTAGGGTCATTGTCGTGCTGGAAGGTGAACCTTCGCCCCAGTCTGAGGTCCTATGTGCTGTGGAGCAGGTTTACATCAAGGATCTCTCTGTACTTTGCTCCGTTCATCTTTGACTTGATCCTGACTAGTCTCCCAGTCCCTGCCACTGAAAAACATCCCCACAGCATGATGCTGCCACGACCATGCTTCACCGTAGGGATGGTGCTAGGTTTCCTCCAGACATGAAGCTTTGCATTCAGGCCAAAGAGTTCAATCTTGGTTTCATCAGACCAGAGAATCGTGTTTCTCATGGTCTGAGAGTCTTTAGGTACCTTTTGGCAAACTCCAAGCGGGCTGTCATGTGCCTTTTACTGAGGAGTGGCTTATGTAAATAAATAAGGTATTTTTGTTTTTTAATTTATTTGCAAAAATTCTAAAAACCTGTTTTGTCTTTGTCGTTATGGGGTATTGTGTGTAGATTAATGAGGTTTTATTTGATCTAATACATTTCAGAATAAGGCTGTAAAGTAACAAAATGTGGAAAGAGTCAAGGTGTCTGAAAACTTTCCGAAGCCGCTGTATGTATGGAGGCAGGTAGCCTGTGGTACAGATTATATCAGTGGTGCAGTATATGGCAGGTAGCC
>NW_019943564.1:6933-20592 GCF_002910315.2 Salvelinus sp. IW2-2015
TGTGGTAAGATTATATCAGTGGTGCAGTATATTGCAGGTATCCTGTGCATAGATTATATCAGTGGTGCAGTATATGGCAGGTATCCTGTGGCATAGAATATCAGTGGTGCAGTATATGGCAGGTAGCCTGTGGCATAGATTATATCAGTGGTGCAGTATATGGCAGGTAGCCTGTGGCATAGATTATATCAGTGGTGCAGTATATGGCAGGTAGCCTTGTGCATAGATTATATCATGGTTAGTATAATGGCAGGTAGCCTGTGGCATAGATTATATCAGTGGTGCGTATATGGCAGGTAGACGTGGCAAGAATGCATCAGTGGTGCAGTATATGCAGGTAGACAGTGCAGAATGCATCAGTGGTGCAGTATATGGCAGGTAGACAGTGGCACAGAAATGCATCAGTGGTGAGTATATGGCAGGTAGCAGTGCACAGAATGCATCAGTGGTGCAGTATATGGCAGGTAGCCAGTGGCACAGAATGCATCAGTGGTGCAGTATATGGCAGGTAGACAGTGGCACAGAATGCATCAGTGGTGCAGTATATGGCAGGTAAGCCAGTGGCACAGAATGCATCAGTGGTGCAGTATATGCAGGTAGACAGTGGACAGAATGCCAGTGTGCAGTATATGGCAGGAGACAGTGGCACAGTAATATGGCAGGTAGACAGTGGCACAGAATGCATCAGTGGTGCAGTATATGGCAGGTAGCCAGTGCACAGAATGCATCAGTGGTGCAGTATATGGCAGGTAGACAGTGGCACAGAATGCATCAGTGGTGCAGTATATGGCAGGTAGCCAGTGGCACAGAATGCATCAGTGGTGCAGTATATGGCAGGTAGCCAGTGCACAGAATGCATCAGTGTGCAGTATATGGCAGGTAGCCAGTGCACAGAATGCATCAGTGGTGCAGGATAAGGCAGGTAGACAGTGGCACAGAATATGGCAGTTATGACAGTGGCACAGAAAGCATCAGTGGTGCAGTATATGCGCAGTAGCCAGTGCACAGGAAATGCATCAGTGGTGCAGTATATGGCAGGTAGACCAGTGCACAGAATGCATCAGTGGTGCAGTTATGGCAGGTAGCCAGTGGCACAGAATGCATCAGTGTGCAGTATATGGCAGGTAGCCAGTGGCACAGAATGCATCAGTGGTGCAGTATATGCAGGTACAGTGGACAAATCATCAGGTGCATATATGCAGTAGCCAGTGGCACAAAATGCATCAGTGGTGCAGTATATGGCAGGTAGCCAGTGGCACAGAATGCATCAGTGGTCAGTATATGAGGTAGCCAGTGCGGACAGAATGCATTCAGTGGTGCAGTATATGCAGGTAGCCAGTGGCACAGAATGCATCAGTGGTGCAGTATATGGCAGGTAGCCAGTGGCACAGAATGCATCAGTGGTGCAGTAATATGGCAGGTAGCCAGTGGAACAGAATGCATCAGTGGTGCAGTATATGGAGGTAGCAAGTGGCACAGAATGTATCAGTGGTGCAGTATATGGCGTAGACAGTGGCACAGAATGCATCAGTGTGCAGTATATGGCAGGAGCCAGTGGCACGATGCATCAGTGTGCAGTATATGGCAGGTAGCCAGTGGCACAGAATGCATCAGTGGTGCAGTATATGCATGTGACTGTTGTAGTGCACCGATCAGATCTGTGTCCCCGAGACAAAAAACCGAGTGTGTTGTTCCTGCTTTTCTGTTAGCAGGAAATGATGTCAGGAAGCCTAGGATGTTTCCAAATGGCAGCCTATACCCTGTTCACAACATGTGACCCGAGCCCGAAGAGCCTTGTTCAATAGTAGTGCCCTACATAGGGTTAAATACAGATGAAATAATAACAAGGTATAAGGTGCCATTCAGTCATAGGTCGTCTTATCCTCACTCATAATGAAAGACAATCACACAGTGTGTGTGGTGTGTGTGTGTGTGTGTGTGTGGTGTGTGTTGTGTGTGTGTGTGGTGTGTGTGTTGTGTGTGTGTGTGTGTGTGTGGTGTGTGTGTGTGTGTGTGTGTGGTGTGTGTGTGTGTGTGTGTGTGGGATTGTGTGTGTGTGTGTGTGTGTTCTAGTAGATGTCAGAAGGGGAACACTAAAAGCCTTTCAGAAAGAGAATATGTGGTTGGAGACGATAAAACAGGAAGAAAACTCTTCTCAAGTACACGATGCATCCCAAAGGGCACACTATTCCCTTTATAGTGCACTAGTTTAAACCAGGGTCCATTGGGAATATTGTCATTTGGGATGCACAGACAGTAAATATCAACTGTTTATGTTATGATCGTGGTCTTGTTACATCTTCAGTATGTGCGTTGTATCATTCCGGTCTGGTTTCGATAGTGAGCCCCTCTATCCTGGAAGGAAGGAATGAGACAGAAATAAAGAAAGAATAGAGAAAACTAGAGACACATTAACAGAACAAGACTGCAGTTGAGACCCCTAATTCTGTAGCCAGCTAACTGAAACCATGGCTTATCCTATCTAGAGAGAGAGACATATACAGTGGGCAAAACAAGTATTTAGTCAGCCACCAATTGTGCAAGTTCTCCCACTTAAAAAGATGAGAGAGGCCTGTATTTTCATCATAGGTACACTTCAACTATGAAGACAAAATGAGGCAAAAATCCCAGAAATCACATTGTAGGATTTTTAAGGAATTTATTGCAAATTATGGTGAAAATAAGTATTTGTCAATAACAAAAGTTTATCTCAATACTTTGTTATATACCTTTTTTGGCAATGACAGAGGTCAAACGTTTTCTGTAAGTCTTCACAAGTTTTCACACACTGTTGCTGGTACTTGTTGGTCCATTCCTCCATGCAGATCTCCTCTAGAGCAGTGATGTTTTGGGGCTGTTGCTGGGCAACACGGACTTTCAACTCCTCCAAGATTTTCTATGGGGTTGAGACTGGAGACTGGCTAGGCCACTCCAGGAGACTTGAAATGCTTCTTACGAAGCCACTCCTTCTGTGCCAGGGCGGTGTGTTTGGATCATTGTCATGCTGAAAGACCCAGCCACGTTTCATCTTCAATGCCTTGCTGATGGAAGGAGGTTTTCACTCAAAATCTCACGATACATGGCCCCATTCATTCTTTCCTTTACACGGATCAGTCGTCCTGGTCCTTTGCAGAAAAACAGCCCAAAGCATGGATGTTCCACCCCCATGCTTCACAGTAGGTATGGTGTCTTTGGATGCAACTCAGCATTCTTTGTCCTCCAAACACGACGAGTTGAGTTTTTACCAAAAAGTTATATTTGGTTTTCATCTTACCATATGACATTCTCCCAATCTTCTTCTGGACTCATCAAATGCTCTCTAGCAAACTTCAGACGCGGCCGGACATGGACTGGCTTAGCAGGGGACACGTTTGGCACTGCAGATTTGAGTCCCTGGCGGCGTAGTGTGTTTTACTGATGGTAGCGTTTTACTTTGGTCCCAGCTCTCTGCAGGTCATTCACTAGGTCCCCCGTGTGGTTCTGGGATTTTTGCTCATCGTTCTTGTGATCATTTTGACCCCACGGGTGAGATCTTGCGTGGACCCAGAGTCGAGAGATTATCAGTGGTCTTGTGTGTCTTCCATTTTCCAATAATAATTGCTCCCACAGTTTGATTTCTTCAAAACAACTGCTAACCGTATTGCAGATTCAGTCTTCCCAGCCTGGGTGCAGGTCTATAATTTTGTTTCTGGTGTCCTTGACAGCTCTTGGTCTTGCCATAGTGGAGTTTGGGTGTGGACTGTTTGAGGTTGTAGACAGGTGTCTTTATACTGATAACACATTCAAACAGGTGCATTAATACAGGTAACGAGTGGAGGACAGCAGGCAGCCTCTTAAAGAAGAAGTTACAGGTCTGTGAGAGCCAGAAATCTTGCTTGTTTGTAGGTAACCAAATACTTATTTTCCACCATAATTTGCAATTAATTCATAAAAATCTACAATGTGATTTTCTGGATTTTCTTTCCTAATTTGTCTGTCATAGGTTGAAGTGTCTATTGATGAGAAATTACAGGCCTCTCTCGATCTTTTAAGTGGAGAATTGCACAGTTGGTGGCTGACTAAATACTTTTTTGCGCCACTGTACATATTTAAAAACCATAAGATCACCTATTAAAGAATATCAGAACCACGTGATTCTCCAATTACATTGAATGAACTACAAGACCAAATACAACCCTTCCAACCCAAAAAGGCCCGTGGTGTGAATCCTCAATTAAATTATAAATACAAGACCACAAGTTTCCAATTGGCTATACTACACTCTTTAACATCATCCTTAGCTTTGGCATTTTCGCCCATATTCGAACCAAGGACTGATACCCCAATCCACAAAAGTGGAGACATTGGACCCCAATAACAGCAACTTGGGAAATCCTCTGCATTATCATTAACAGCAGACTCCTACATTCCATCAGTGAAAACAACGTTTCCTGAGCAAATAATCAAATAGGCTTTTTTTTCTATACCATATTACCATACGACGATGACATCAAGATTCACCCTGCACACCCTAATTGACAAACAAACAAACCAAATAACAAAGTCTTTGTTGAATTCCAAAAAGTGTTTGACTCAATCTGGCATGAGGGTGGCTATATACTCTAAATTGATGGAAAGCGGTTTTTCGGGGGAGACATTAAAAATCCAGTGATACAACACTAGTGGGAGTCCTTGGCCTGGTCAAAAGTAGGGTGCACTACATAGTGGCTCTGGTCAAAAGTAGTGCACTATAGATAGTGAATAGGTACGATTTGGACACTTATTCTGACTCCCGGCTGTTTTTCTAACGTTGACTTATTCTACTTAATGCAGTGTTAATGTGTAGAGAGACTCCTATGGCTGTACTAATCATTAGGAAAACACTCAGCGAGTGTGTGTGTTGTGTGTGTGGTGTGTGTGTGTGTTGTGTGATTGGTTGTGTGTGTGTGTGTGTGTGTGTGTGTGTTGTGTGTGTGTGTGTGTGTGTGTGGTGTGTGTGTTGTGTGTGTGTGTGTGTGTTTGTTGTGTGTGTGGTGTGTGTGTTGTGTGTGTGTGTGTGTGTGTGTGTGTGTGTGTGTGTGTGTGTAGTGTGTATGTTTGTATGGTGCGTGTGTGTGTGTGTGCGTGTGTGTGTATGCTGTGTGGTTATGTGTGTGTGTGTGTGTGTGTGTGTGTGTATGGTATGTGTATGGTGCGTGTGTTGCGTGTGTGCGTGTCGCGTTGTGCGCGTGCGTGTGCAGTGCGTGTGTGTGTGTATGTGTGTGTGTGTGTATGTGGTGTGTGTGTGTAGTGGTGTGTGTATGTGTGTATGGTGTGTGTGTGTGTGTGTTGTGTGTGTCTATTAAGTTGGTTCCTCTAATGATATAGACATGGCACTGTGTGCTGCAGCTTTGTCCTCTATGGTAGTACAGTGCGTGGCCAAAAGTTTTAGAATGTTTTAGGAAGACGCCTGGCGCTTGCTGGACTTCTTTGGCGCTAAATCCTTCTTCACAACAATTGAACGCTCTCCTTGAATTCTGATGATCGATAAATGGTGATTTCGGTGCAATCTTACTGTCAGAATTATCCTTAGCCCGCTGAAGCCCTTTTTGGGCAAAGCAAATGATGACGGCACGTGTTTCCTTGCTAGGTAACCATGATTGACGAGGAAGAACAATGATTCCAAGCACCACCTTCCTTTTAAGCTTCCAGTCTGTTATTTCAAACTCATCAGCATGACAAGAGTTGATCTCCAGTCTTGTCTCGTCAACACTCACACCTGTGTTAACGAGAGAATCACTGACATGGTGTCAGCGTCCATTTGTGCAGGCTGAAATGCAGCGGAATTCTTTTTTGGGGGGGGAATTCAATCATTTACATGGAAAGAGGGACTTTGCAATTTAATTGCAAATTCATCTATCACTCTTCATAACATTCTGGAGTAATATGCAATTGCATCATAACAAACTGAGCGCAGCGACTTTGTGAACATGTATATTAGTTGTCATTCTCAAACTTGTTGGCCACGACTGTATAGTCAACAAACAGGAGGCATGATCAGGCACCTGAAACTCTGGCACTCTCTTGAACCTTCACATGTAGCTGCCTTCCTAAATGACTAACCCTGTCGAGACAATGAGTTAGCTGCCATCCTAATGGACTAACCTGTCTGAGACATTGAGTTAGCTGCCTCCTAATGGACTAACCCTGTCTGAGACATTGAGTTAGCTGCCTCCTAAGACTAACCCTGTCTGAGACATTGAGTTAGCTGCCCTCCTAATGACTAACCCTGTCTAGACATTGAATTAGCTGCCACCTAAATGGACTAACCCTGTCTGAGACATTGAGTTAGCTGCCACCTAATGACTAACCCTGTCTGAGACATTGAGTTAGCTGCCATCCTAATGACTAACCCTGTCTGAGACATTGAGTTAGCTGCCATCCTCACTGGACTAACCCTGTCTGAGACATTGATTAGCTGCCCTCCTAATGACTAACCCTGTCTGAGACATTGAGTTAGCTGCCATCCTAATGGACTAACCCTGTCTGAGACATTTGAGTTAGCTGCCATCTAATGGACAACCCTGTCTGAGAACATTGAGTAGCCCTGCCATCCTAAGCTGCACAGTAATGTCTCTTATCGATGGCGGTTATGAAATAGTTTAGGACCTTGAGCGTGGCTGAGGTGCACCCATGACCAGCTCTGAAACCAGATTGCATAGCGGAGAAGGTATGGTGAGATTCGAAATGGTCGTTAATCTGTTTGTTAACTTGGCTTTCAAAGACCTTAGAAAGGCAGGGTAGAATAGATATAGGTCTGTAGCAGTTTGGGTCTAGAGTGTCTCACCCTTTGAAGAGGMGGATYARCGCGGCAGCTTTCCAATCTATGGGAATCTCAGACGATACGAAAGAGAGGTTGAACAGGCTAGTAATAGMGGTTGCAATAATTCCGGCAGATAATTTRAGAAAGAGAGGGTCCAGATTGTCTAGCCCGGCTGATTTGTAGGGGTCCAGATTTTGCAGCTCTTTCAGAACATCAGTTATCTGGATTTGAGTGAAGGAGAAATAGGGGAGGTTTGGGCGAGTTGCTGTGGGGATCGCAGGGCTGTTGCCCGMGGTAGGGGTAGCCAGGTGGAAAGCATGGCCAGCCGGAGAAAAATGCMTATTGAYATTCTCAATTATRMRYGATTTATCGGTYGTGACAGTGTTTCCTAGCCTCAGTGCAGTGGGKWGCTGGGAGGAGGTGCTCTTATTCTCCATAGATTTTACAATGTCCCAGAACTTGTTTGAGTTTGTACTACAGGATGCAAATTTCTCTTTGAAAAAGCTAGCCTTAGCTTTCCTAACTGCCTGTGTATATTGGTTCCTAACTTCCCTAAAACTAAAAAGTTGCATATCACGGGAGCTATTCGATGCTAATGCAGAACGCCACAGGATGTTTTTGTGCTGGTGAAGGGCAGACAGGTCTGGAGTGAACCAAGGGCTATATCTATTCCTGGTTCTACATTTTTTGAATGGAGCATGCTTATTTAAGATGGTGAGGAAGGCACTTTTAAAGAATAACCATGCATCCTCTACTGACGGGATGAGGTCAATGTCATTCCAGGATACCCCGGCCAGGTCAATTAGAAAGGCCTGTTCGCAGAAGTTCGTAGAAACATGTCAAACGTTTTTTATAATCAATCATCAGGTTGTTTTTAACATAAATAATCGATAATATTTCAACCAGAGGGTAAACTATTCAATACAAGACAGAAATAAAATGTCGAGCTACCACTTTCGCGCACAAGAACTAATCAAGGACACTGACGCAATTTGATAAATCTCGCTCATTTTTCAGAATAAAAGCTTGAAACTATGTCTAAAGACTCTTCACACCCTGAGGAAGCCATTGGAAAAGTAATCTGGTTGATATCCCTTAAAAATGAAGGAAAGGCAGGCAATGGAACAGGGATTTTTCAAAATAATAGGCACTTCCGGGTTGGATTTCCTCAGGTTTTCTCCTGCAAAATCAGTTCTGTTATACTCACAGACAATATTTTGACAGTTTTGGAAACTTTAGAGTGTTTTCTATCCTAATCTGTCAATTATATGCATATTCTAGCATCTGGGCCTGAGAAATAGGCCGTTTACATTGGGAACGTTATTTTTCCAAACATAAAAATTCTGCCTCCTAGCGTCAAGAGGTTAAGCATGTCCCAGTTTAGGTCACCTAGCAGCACGAGCTCAGAAGATAGATGGTGGGCAATCAATTCACATATGGTGTCCAGGTCACAGCTGGGGGCAGAGGGTGGTCTATAGCAAAGCGGCAACGGTGAGAGACTTGTTTCTGGAAATGTACATTTTTTGAAGTAGAAGCTCGAATTGTTTTGGTAGAGACCTGGATAGTAAGATAGAACTTTGCAGGCTCTCTCTGCAGTAGATTGCAACACCGCCCCCTTTAGCAGTTCTGTCTTGGCGGAAAATGTTATAGTTAGGGATGGAAATTTCAGGGTTTTTGGTGGTTTTCCTAAACCAGGAGAAGTAGGATAAGGGTAGGGCTAAAGGCTATAAGAACTGGCCGTCTAGCACGTTCAGAACAGAGAGTAAAGGGAGCAGGTTTCTGGGCACGTCAGCATAGATTCAAGGCATAATGTACAGACAAAGGTATGGTAGGAAGAGAGTGCATTGGAGGTAAACCTAGGCAGTGAGTAATGAAGAGAGAGATATAGTCTCTAGAGACGTTTAAACCGGGTGATGTCATCGCATATGTGGGAGGTGGAACAACATGGTTGGTTAAGGCATATTGAGCAGGGCTAGAGGCTCTACAGTGAAATAAGAGAGTAATCACTAACCAGGACAGTAATGGACAAGGCACATTGATATTAGGGAGAGGCATGCGTAGCCAAGTGATCYTATGGGTCCAGTGAGTGGTTGGGCTGGCTGGGGACACGGCGATTCAGACAGTTAGCAGCCCAGGGCTAGCAAGCTAGCAGTTAGCAGGCTGGGGATAGCAAGCTAGCATAAGGGTCTTAGAGGGACGTRGCGATGGGGGAAAATTATGTTTTTGCCTCCTCGTGCGGTGACGTTGATAGACCAGTCGTGGAGTTAGTAGGGTTCCAAGTAGCAGAGGGGTCCAAGTCCAATTGGCAAAATGGGTATAGTGGTCCAAGAAACTGGCCGGTGGATCAGCTAACAGTCCAATATGCTATAGATAGCTAGCAGGCCACGGTTAGCAGAATGGGCCTTTAGGGGACTTCGCGCCTGTGGGGCCTGTTGGAATCCTCATGCAGATTATGTCGGTATTCCAGTCGTGAAGGATCGGCGGGGTTCCGTGCCCCGTATTGGCAGTAGAAGGGGTCCGGATATTGTAGCCGAGGAGTGGGCTTCAGGAGTAGCCCAGGAGCCTTAGCCGGGAGATGGCATGGGCTAGCTCCAGGCTAGTTGGTTTGCTCCGGGACGGAAACGTTAGCCAGGAGTAGTCAACCCGGGTTGCGGTTGGCTAGCTGCCATGACCCAAATGAAAGGGTTCAGAGTTTGCGGTAGGAATCCGGGGATATGGAGAGAAAGATAGGTCCGGTATGCTCTGGTTTGAAATGCGTTGTACGAAAGCGAGAGCTTTCCGAGCTAAAGGTTAGCTGATGAACCGCTAGCAGTGGTTAGCTGACTGATAGCTGATAGCTGGTAGCTAGTTAGCTAGCGAGCTTCAGTTGAGGTATTCCAGTTCAGAGGTAAATAGAAATACTTTAGAAAACAAACAGATCCACACCACATTGGGTGAGGCGGGTTGCAGGAGAGTATTTTGAAGTTGAGGTTATAAAGTATATATATTTATATATAAATACATATAAAAATGTATATACATGGGACGAGACAAAGACAAAGACGTCTGACTGCTACGCCATCTTGGAAATACTGAGATATTGAGTTAGCTGCCATCCTAATGGACTAACCCTGTCTGAGACATTGAGTTAGTTCCCAGACGAAAGACAATGAGATTAGCTGCCCCTAATGACTAACCCTTCTGAGACATTGAGTTAGCTGCCCTCCTAATGGACTAACCCTGTCTGAGACATCATGAGTTAGCTGCCACTCCTAATGGACCAACTGTTCTGAGACACAAGCAGCAGCTGCCCCCTAATGACTAACCCTGTCTGAGACATTGAGTTAGCTGCCCTCCTAAGGACTAACCCTGTCTGAGACATGAATTAGCTGCCCCCCTACAGGACTAACCCTGTCTGAGACATTGAGTTAGCTGCTCCTAATGGACTAACCCTGTCTGAGACATGAGTTAGCTGCCCTCCTAATGGACAACCCTGTCGAGACATTGAGTTAGCTGCCCCCTAATGGACTAACCCTGTCTGAGACATTGAGTTAGCTGCCCTCCTAATGGGACTAACCCTGTCTGAGACAATGAGTTAGCTGCCCCCCTAATGGACTAACCCTGTCTGAGACATTGAGTTAGCTGCCCTCCTAATGGACAACCGTCTGAGACATTGAGTTAGCTGCCCTCCTAATGGACTAACCCTGTCTGAGACAATGAGTTAGCTGCCCTCCTAATGGACTAACCCTGTCTGAGACATTGAGTTAGCTGCCCTCCTAATGACTAACCCTGTCTAACATGAGTTAGCTGCCCTCCTAATGGACTAACCCTGTCTGAGACATTGAGTTAGCTGCCTCCTAATGGACTAACCCTGTCTGAGACATTGAGTTAGCTGCCCCCTAATGGACTAACCCTGTCTGAGACAATGAGTTAGCTGCCCTCCTAATGGACTAACCCTGTCTGAGACATTGAGTTAGCTGCCCTCCTAATGGACTAACCCGTCTGAGACATGAGTTAGCTGCCCTCCTAGCTAACCTGTCTGAGACATTGAGTTAGCTGCCCTCCTGGACTGGGACTGCTACTGTAAGGACTAACCCTGTCTGAGACATGAGTTGCTCCTCCTAATGGACTAACCGCTGTTGAAACATGATAGCTGCCCTCTCTAATGGACCAACCCTGTCTGAGACATTGAGTTAGCTGCCCTCCTAATGGACTAACCCTGTCTTAGACAATGAGTTAGCTGCCCCCCTAATGGACTAACCCGTGTCGAGACATTGAGTTAGCTGCCCTCCTAATGGACTAACCCTGTCTGAGACAATGAGTTAGCTGCCCTCCTAATGGACTAACCCTGTCTTAGACATTGAGTTAGCTGCCCTCCTAATGGACTAACCCTGTCTGAGACAATGAGTTAGCTGCCCTCCTAATGGACTAACCCTGTCTGAGACAATGAGTTAGCTGCCCTCCTAATGGACTAACCCTGTCTGAGACATTGAGTTAGCTGCCCTCCTAATGGACCAACCTGTCTGAGACAATGAGTTAGCTGCCATCCTAATGGACCAACCCTGTCTGAGACATGAGTTAGCTGCCATCCTAATGGACTAACCCTGCTGAGACATTGAGTTAGCTGCCCTCCTAATGGACTAACCCTGTCTGAGACATGAGTTAGCTGCCATCCTAATGGACTAACCCTGTCTGAGACATTGAGTTAGCTGCCCCCTAATGGACTAACCCTGTCTGAGACATTGAGTTAGCTGCCCTCCTAATGGACTAACCCTGTCTGAGACATTGAGTTAGCTGCCTCCTAATGGACTAACCCTGTCTGAGACAGGTCAGACACCTAGTGGTCTAGGTTAGCATGATAGGTCAGTCACTGCCATTCAGACTGATACCCCTTAACCACTGATACAGGGTCAGATACGTTTGGTTAAGGTTAGGATAGATAGAGATAGAATGGTAGTAATCTGATCCTAGATCTGTGGCATCAAACTAGCTGGGTGGAACTCCAAACACAGCAGACACACAGACTCACAAATGGACATGCACACATGCTTGCACAGTGTGACACTGGTCTTTAGAATGACATAAAAACTGGCTGAGACATAGGGGAATGGGGGCTTTTATCACAATAGCCAGCTGGTTAAGGGTGAGCAGAGTGAGGAAAGACAGAGAATGGGAGGGAGAGTCAAAAAAGAGACAGAGAGACACAGAGAGAGACAGAACGGATAGAAGGGGAAAGGGAATAGTAGAGAAAGAAAGAGGAGGAAGAGGAATACAGTGAGATAGAAAGAAACAAGGAGAGAGGGGTGAAAGACGGACAGAGGAAATGGTAGAATGACAAAGTAGGTTGGAGAATGGAATGAACAGAGGGAATTGTAGAGCGTGCGAGAGGAGGGAGGCACAGAAGGGACAGAGATACGAAGAGTGAGAGATAGAGACAGGCAGAGGAGAGATAGAGGAGATATAATTGAGAGAGAGAGAGAGAGGCAGGATAGAGAGAGAGAGAGAGAGAGAGAGCAGGATAGAGAGAGCGAGAGAGGCAGGATAGAGAGAACGAGAGAGGCAGGATAGAGAGAACGAGAGAAGATACAGAGTAGAGGAAACAGAGAGAGAGAGCAAGAGGAGAGAGCGAGAGCGAGAGAGCGAGAGAGAGGAAGAGAGGGAAGGGAGAGAGAGAGAGAGAGGTTCCCCTTGCCACCATCTCTGGCTTACACAAGGCTATAAATCCAGCTATCTTTGTCATGCACACTGTACTGTCTGGCCATCTGAGGGTGACACACACACCACTGTCCATTGGTCTGCATGGCATTTCTTCCCCTTTCCATTTCTCCTCTGCTCTCTCTCCACACCCTTCCTGTTTCTCCTTCCTTCCCTCCTGTGTGCATGGCATCTCTCATTTCCTTCTTTCCCCCTTTTCTCCCTGTCTCCTCTCCCTGTCCCTCTTCCTCCCTTTCTCTTCTTCCTCCCCATCTCCTCTTCCTCCTGTCTTTTCTCTGTCTCCTCTTCCTCCGTGTCTCCTCTTCCTCCCCGTCTCCTCTTCCTGCCTGTCTCCTCTTCCTGCCTGTCTCCTCTTCCTGCCTGTCTCCTCTTCCTGCCTGTCTCCTTTTCTTCTGCGTCTCCTCTTCCTCCGTGTCTCCTCTTCCTCCCCGTCTCCTCTTCCTGCCTGTCTCCTCTCGCCTGTCTCCTCTTCCTGCCTGTCTCCTCTTCCTGCCTGTCTCCCTTCCTGCCTGTCTCCTCTTCCTGCCTGTCTCCTCGTCCTCCTGTCTTTCCTCCTGTCTTTCCTCCTGTCCCTTCCCTCTTTCCTCTCTCCTCTGTCGGTTTGCATGCTGTCTCTCTTTCACCCTCTTTTCTCTCAACACAGGGGTTTTTTTCAGCAGCTTGGAGAGTTCCCATTCAGCAACGCTGCAGCTACAGTGTCACCCACAGGCCAGATCGGGTACTGCACCCCAAATCCACATAAACGAGGATAGAGTATGATTATAGTTTCAATAGACTAATCTACACTAATCTACAGTCAGTTTGGTGTTCTCCTCTAATGGTTAAGGTTAGGATTTGGTGAGGGTAAACTGATCCTAGGTCTGTAAAAGGTATCTTCTACCAGAGCAGAGAGCTATAAACCCAACCTGCACCTAGAGGGATTTGATAAAATACTCAAAGAGGTAACCCTGACATGAACTATGTAGAGGTTTGGTTGGTGTACATAGGCAGCCATGTTTCCCCAAATTTCACCCTTCTGTATGTCTGGGCTCATAGACACAGTGCGACTGTGGAGCGTTTGAGCCTAAATGGGGATCAGGACTGATTTCCTTCATGGGAACTGGGGGAAACAATGGCACAGATATCCTCAGAGAGAAAGAGGACATTTAATCACAGCTCTGTAGCCAGAAAGGATTTGAATGGAA
>NW_019943564.1:20617-25768 GCF_002910315.2 Salvelinus sp. IW2-2015
AATCTCTCCACAACAAAGTCTCTAGAGACGTTTAAACCAGGTGATGTCATCGCATATGTGGGAGGTGGAACAACATGTGGTTAAGGCATATTGAGCAGGGCTATAGGCTCTACAGTGAAATAAGACAGTAATCACTAACCAGTACAGTAATGGACAAGGCACATTGATATAGGTAGAGGCATGCGTAGCCAAGTGATCGTATGGGTCCAGTGAGTGGTTGGGCTGGCTGGGGACACGGCGATTCAGACAGTTAGCAGCCCGGGCTAGCAAGCTAGCAGTTAGCAGGCTGGGGTTAGCAAGCTAGCATAAGGGTCTTAGAGGGACGTTGCGATGGGGGAAAATTATGTTTTTGCCTCCTCGTGCGGTGACGTTGATAGACCAGTCGTGGAGTTAGTAGGGTTCCAAGTAGCAGAGGGGTCCAAGTCCAATTGGCAAAATGGGTATAGTGTCAAAAAACTGGCCAGTGGATCAGCTAACAGACCAATATGCTATAGATAGCTAGCAGGCGCGATTAGCAGAATGGGCCTTCAGGCGCCTGAGGGCCCTGTTGGGATCCTCGTGCAGATTATGTCGGTATTCCAGTCGTGAAGGATCGGCGGGGTTCCGTGCCCCGTACCGGCAGTAGAAGGGGTCCAGATATTGTAGCCGAGGAGTGGCTTCAGGAGTAGCCCAGGAGCCCTAGCCGGGAGAGGGTCTTGCATGGGCTAGCCCCAGGCTAGTTGGTGCTTGCTCCGGGACGGAAACGTTAGCCAAGTAGTCAACCGGGATGCGGATAGCTAGCTGCCATGACCCGGATGAAAAGGTTCAGAGTTTGCGGTAGGAATCCGGGGATCTGGAGAGAAAAATAGGTCCGGTATGCTCTGGTTTGAAACGCGTTGTTACGAACTGGCGAGAGCTTTCGAGCTAAAGGTTAGCTGATGACCGCAGCAGTGGTTAGCTGACTGATAGCTGATAGCTGGTAGCTAGTTAGCTAGCTAGCTTCAGTTGAGGTATTCCAGTTCAGAGGTAAATAGAAATACTTTAGAAAATGAACTGATCCACACCACATTGGTGAGGCGGGTTGCAGGAGAGTATTTTGAAGTTGAGGTTTAGGAAAATATTAAAAAGAATGCGAAGAAAAACATATAAAAAGTTATATACATGGGACGAGACAAGACAAAGACAAAGACGTCTGACTGCTACGCCATCTTGGAAATACTGAGACTAATGGACTAACCCTGTCTGAGACAATGAGTTAGCTGCCCTCCTAATGGACTAACCCTGTCTGAGACATTGAGTTAGCTGCCCTCCTAATGGACTAACCCTGTCTGAGACAATGAGTTAGCTGCCCTCCTAATGGACCAACCCTGTCTGAGACAATGAGTTAGCTGCCCCCCTAATGGACTAACCCTGTCTGAGACATTGAGTTAGCTGCCCTCCTAATGGACTAACCCTGTCTGAGACAATGAGTTAGCTGCCCCCCTAATGGACTAACCCTGTCTGAGACATTGAGTTAGCTGCCCTCCTAATGGACTAACCCTGTCTGAGACATTGAGTTAGCTGCCCTCCTAATGGACAACCCTGTCTGAGACATGAGTTAGCTGCCCTCCTAATGGACTAACCCTGTCTGAGACATTGAGTTAGCTGCCCTCCTAATGGACTAACCCTGTCTGAGACAATGAGTTAGCTGCCCCCCTAATGGACTAACCCTGTCTGAGACATTGAGTTAGCTGCCCTCCTAATGGACCAACCCTGTCTGAGACATTGAGTTAGCTGCCCTCCTAATGGACTAACCCTGTCTGAGACAATGAGTTAGCTGCCCTCCTAATGGACTAACCCTGTCTGAGACATTGAGTTAGCTGCCCTCCTAATGGACTAACCCTGTCTGAGACAATGAGTTAGCTGCCCTCCTAATGGACTAACCCTGTCTGAGACATTGAGTTAGCTGCCCTCCTAATGGACTAACCCTGTCTGAGACATTGAGTTAGCTGCCCTCCTAATGGACTAACCCTGGCTGAGACAATGAGTTAGCTGCCCTCCTAATGGACTAACCCTGTCTGAGACATTGAGTTAGCTGCCCTCCTAATGGACTAACCCGTCTGAGACAATGAGTTAGCTGCCCTCCTAATGGACTAACCCTGTCTGAGACATTGAGTTAGCTGCCCTCCTAATGGACTAACCCTGTCTGAGACAATGAGTTAGCTGCCCCCTCAATGGACTAACCCTGTCTGAGACATTGAGTTAGCTGCCCTCCTAATGGACTAACCCTGTCTGAGACATTGAGTTAGCTGCCCTCCTAATGGACTAACCCTGTCTGTAGACATGAGTTAGCTGCCCCCCTAATGGACTAACCCTGTCTGAACATTGAGTTATGCCCCTAATGGACTAAACCTGTTGAGACAATGAGTTAGCTGCCCTCCTAATGGACTAACCCTGTCTTTAGACATTGAGTTAGCTGCCCTCCTAATGGACATAACCCTGTCTGAGACAATGAGTTAGCTGCCCTCCTAATGGACTAACCCTGTCTGAGACATTGAGTTAGCTGCCCTCCTAATGGACTAACCCTGTCTGAGACATTGAGTTAGCTGCCCTCCTAATGACCAACCCTTAACCCTGTCTGAGACATTGAGTTAGTTCCCAGAGTATTGTTGTGGAGTAACCCTGTCTGAGATATTGAGTTAGTTCCCAGAGTATTGTTGTGGAGTAACCCTGTCTGAGATATTGAGTTAGTTCCCAGAGTATTGTTGTAGAGTAACCCTGTCTGAGACATTGAGTTAGCTCACATAGTATTGTTGTGGAGTAACTCTGTCTGAGATATTGAGTTAGCTCACAGAGTATTGTTGTAGAGTAACCATGTCTGAGACATTGAGTTAGCTCACAGAGTATTGTTGTGGATTAACCCTGTCTGAGACATTGAGTTAGTTCCCAGAGTATTGTTGTGAAATCCCTGTCTGGTCAGACACCTAGTGGTCTAGGTTAGCATGATAGGTCAGTCACTGCCATTCAGACTGATACCCCCTAACCACTGATACAGGGTCAGATACGTCTGGTTAAGGTTAGGATAGATAGAGATAGAATGGTAGTAATCTGATCCTAGAACTGTGGCATCAAACTAACTGGGTGGAACTCCAAACACAGCAGACACACAGACTCACAAATGGACATGCACACATGCTTGCACAGTGTGACACTGGTCTTTAGAATGACATAATAAAGCTGGCTGAGACATAGGGGAATGGGGGGTCTTTTATCACAATAGCCAGCTGGTTAAGGGTGAGCAGAGTGAGGAAAGACAGAGAATGGGAGGGGAGAGTCAAAAAAGAAGACATGCACAGAGACACAGAGAGAGACAGAACGGATAGAAGGGGAAAGGGAATAGTAGAGAAAGAGAATGAGGAGGAAGAGGAATACAGTGAGATAGAAAGAAACAAGGAGAGGGGTGAAAACGGACAGAGGAAATGGTAGAATGACAAAGTAGGTTGGAGAATGGAATGAAACAGAGGGAATTGTAGAGCGTGCGAGAGGAGGGAGGCACGGAAGGGACAGAATACGAAGAGTGAGAGGATAGAGACAGGCAGAGGAGAGATAGAGAGATATAATTGGAGAGAGAGAGAGAGGCAGATAGAGAGAGAGAGAGAGAGAGAGAGCAGGATAGAGAGAGCGAGAGAGGCAGGATAGAGAGAACGAGAGAGGCAGGATAGAGAGAACGAGAGAAGATACAGAGTAGAGGAAACAGAGAGAGAGAGCAAGAGGAGAGAGCGAGAGCGAGAGAGCGAGAGAGGAAGAGAGAGGAGAGGGAGAAGAGAGGAGAAGGTTCCCCTTGCCACCATCTCTGGCTTACACAAGGCTATAAATCCAGCTATCTTTGTCATGCACACTGTACTGTCATGGCCATCTGAGGGTGACACACACACACTGTCCATTGGTCTGCATGGCATTTCTTCCCCTTTCCATTTCTCCTCTGCTCTCCTCCACACCCCTTCCTGTTTCTCCTTCCTTCCTCCTGTGTGCATGGCATCTCTCATTTCCTTCTTTCCCCCTTTCTCCCTGTCTCCTCTCCCTGTCCCCTCTCCTCCCTTTCTCTTCTTCCTCCCCATCTCCTCTTCCTCCTGTCTTTTCTCTGTCTCCTCTTCCTCCGTGTCTCCTCTTCCTCCCCGTCTCCTCTTCCTGCCTGTCTCCTCTTCCTGCCTGTCTCCTCTTCCTGCCTGTCTCCTCTTCCTGCCTGTCTCCTCTTTCTGCCTGTCTCCTCTTCCTCCGTGTCTCCTCTTCCTCCCCGTCTCCTCTTCCTGCCTGTCTCCTCTCCTGCCTGTCTCCTCTTCCTGCCTGTCTCCTCTTCCTCCTGTCTCCTCTTCCTGCCTGTCTCCTCTTCCTGCCTGTCTCCTCGTCCTCCTGTCTTTCCTCCTGTCTTTCCTCCTGTCCCTTCCCTCTTTCCTCTCTCCTCTGTTCGGTTTGCATGCTGTCTCTCTTTCACCCTCTTTTCTCTCAACAACAGTGGGGTTTTTTTCAGCAGCTTGGAGAGTTCCCATTCAGCAACGCTGCAGAGCTACAGTGTCACCCACAGGCCAGATCGGGTACTGCACCCCAAATCCACATAAACAGAGGATAGAGTATGATTATAGTTTCAATAGACTAATCTACACTAATCTACAGTCAGTTTGGTGTTTCTCCTCTAATGGTTAAGGTTAGGATTTGGTGAGGGTAAACTGATCCTAGGTCTGTAAAAGGTATCTTCTACCCAGAGCAGAGAGCTATAAACCCAACCTGCACCTAGAGGGATTTGATAAAATACTCAAAGAGGTAACCCTGACATGAACTAATGTAGAGGTTTGGTTGGTGTACATAGGCAGCCATGTTTCCCCAAATTTCACCCTTCTGTATGTCTGGGCTCATAGACACAGTGCGACTGTGGAGCGTTTGAGCCTAATGGGATCAGGACTGATTTCCTTCATGGGAACTGGGGAAACAATGGCACAGATATCCTCAGAGAGAAAGAGACATTTAATCACAGCTCTGTAGCCAGAGAAGGATTTGAATGTAAAGTAGCGTGTGTGTGTGTGTGTGTGTGTTGTATGTGGTGTGTGTGTGTGTGTGTGTGTGTGTGTGTGTGTGTGTGTGTGTGTGTGTGTGTGTTGTGTGTGGTGTGTGTGGTGTGCGTGCGTGCGTGCGTGCGTG
>NW_019943564.1:28471-39763 GCF_002910315.2 Salvelinus sp. IW2-2015
AAAAAAAAAGAGAGAATTCAGTGACTGTTTTGGCTTCCTTTAGCCAGAGCCTTCCACTTCTCATAGCTGACCACCTGCAACGATGTTCGAGCTGTCTCCACCTTTTCGTTGCGCAGTTCTCTGCCGCTTTTTCAGTTAACCTGGCCGGACCCTCTCACTTTTCGTGGTCTTGTTTGTGATATCTCATTAGCAGCCTCTGTATCATCATTCGCTGGCAGAAAGTGAACTCCACACCAGTCCTGGGCCTTTCCTGCCTGCTCTGTTTGTTCTGATGAAGGCTTGAAGTTTGCGAGGTGTTGCTGCTCAACCTGACCCACCCCCTCTCTATCCACCTTTAGTGAACACTAACCTCTTTTCTGACATTTCTAAATCAAATCAATTCTAGGTAAGGTTTGGATAAGTGAGTAGGTAATTTATACTTCTAATTCACTGTAATTTAAACCTTAGTTTACGTGGTATAAACATGTATAATGCTTGTAACAAAGGCTTGAACAAACAACCGTACAACAATTAACACTATTAACTTTACAGGTGAAAATTATAATTCATAGGTGTACGGCCTCGACCCTTAATGTTTTGTAACTAATATACAGTGGGGAGAACAAGTATTTTGATACACTGCCGAATTTTGCAGGTTTTCTCTACTTACAAAAGCATGTAGAGGTCTGTCAATTTTTATCATAGGTACACTTCAACTGTGAGAGACGGAATCTAAAACAACGTCAGAAAATCACTATTGTAAATGATTTTTAAGTAATTAATTTGCCATTTTATTTGGCATGACATAAGTATTTGATTCACCTACCAACCAGTAAGAATTCCGGCTTCTGCAACAGATGTTAGTTTTTTTCTTTAAGAAGCCCTCCTTGTTCTCCTCAGCTCATTACCTGTAATTAACTGCACCTGTTTTGAACTCGTTACCTGTATAAAAGCCACCTGTTCCAAGCACACCAATCAACGACTCCAACCGCTCTTCCACAATGGCCAAGGACCAGAGAGCTGTGTAAGGCTATCAGGGATAAATTTGTAGACCTGTCAAGGCTGGGATGGGCTACAGGACAATAGGCACAGCAGCTTGATGAGAAGGCAAAACTGTTGGCAACAATTATTAAGAAAAATGAAGAAGTTCAAGATGACGGTCAATCACCCTCGTCTGGGGCTTCCATGCAAGATCATCACCCGTCGTGGGGCATCAATGATCATGAGGAATGTGAGGGCTCAGCCTACCCAGAACTACACCGGCAGGACCTGTTCAATGACCTGAAGCGCCGCTGGGACCACAGTCTCAAAGAAAACCATTAGTAAACACACTAGGCCGTCATGGATTAAAATCCTGCAGCGCAGCAAGGTCCCCTGCCTTCAAGCCAGCGCATGTTCCAGGCCCGTCTGAAAGTTTTGCCAATGACCCATCTGTGATGATCCAGAGGTAGGAATGGGGAGAAGGGTCCTGTGGTCTGATGAGAACACAAAAAATAGAGCTTTTTGCTCCTAAATCTCCACTCGCCGTGTTTGGAGGAATAGAAGGATGAAAAAAAAAAAAAAAGTAATCAACCCCCAAGACACAACTCATCGCCAACCCGTGCAGCATGGAGGTGGAAACATCATTCTTTGGGGATGGCTTTTTGCAAAGGGGACAGGCCGACTGCATCCGTTCTTGAGGGGAGGATGGATGTGGGCCAATGTATCGCGAGATCTCCACCAAACAACCTCCTTCCCTAGAAGAGCATTGAAGATGGGTCGTGGCTGGGTCTTTCTCAGCATGAAACAACGGACCCGAAACACTACAGCCAGGGCAAACTAAGGAGTGGCCTCCGTACAGAAGGCATCTCAAGGTCCTGCGAGTGGGCCTAGCCATGTTTGCCAGACCTGAACCCCAATAGAATCTTTGGAGGGAGCCGAAAGTCCGTATTGCCCAGCGACAGCTCCCCGAAACCTGCAAGGATCTGGAGAAGGTCCTGTATGGAGGAGTGGGCCAAAAATCCGCTGCTTGCATGTGTGTGCAATACCTGGGTCAATGACTACAGGATAACGTATGATCTCTGTTAAATTTGGGCAAACTAAGGTTCTGTACCAATTTAAGTTTCCTGCTTTTCTTGATGTTAATCAAATACTTTATGTCCAATGCAATAAAATGTCAAATGAAATACTTAAAAATCATAACAATGTTGATTCTGGATTTTTGTTTTAAGATTCCGTCTCTCAACAGTTGAGAGTGTTATCCTATGAATTAAAAATTACAGACCTCTACATGCTTTGTAAGTAGGAAAACCGCTGCAAAATCCTCAGTGGTATCAAATACTTGTTTCTCCCCACTGTCATATATATATATAATATATATCCCTTTTTTTTTTATATATATATTCTTTTAGTCAAGTATCAAAGAATCATTTTTCCAGTAATACACATCCCCAGCGATACATTAAGCTAGAAAGGAACAAATGCATAATACCAGCCTTCTTGAAATAACACAACTATTTCCCAGTCCTTACGCATTGTAATCTTAAAGTCTCTTATTAGCTGTTTCACAAGGCTCAGGACTGTCACACCCTGGCCTTTAGTATTCTTGTTTTCTTTATATTTTAGTTAGGTCCAAGGGTGTGACATGGGGATGTTTGGGTTTTATCGGTTTTGGGTGGTTATTGGTAAAAGGGGGTGTTGGGTGTAGTGTATGGGTTTGTGTGAGTGTATGTGTCCTAGCTGTGTCTATGTTGGTGTACGATTGTCTAGGAGAAGTCCTATTGGTTGCCATGAATGGGTTCCCAATTAGAGGACAGCTAGACTTCTGTTGTCTCTGAATTGGGAGCCATATTTAGGGTAGCCATAGGCCTTTCGTTTGATGTGGGTAATTGTCTATGTTAACGTTTGTAGCCTGTGTGGTGCACATCGTTTTCTTTAGCTTCACGATCGTTTATTGGTTTTGGATTAGTTCGTAAGTGTGTTTGTTTCGTTTTGCCTTCTTCATAAATAAAAGGAGATGGCTTATTTCCTACTGGCTGTGCGTTTTGGTCGTCAATCCTCCACACGATGCGTGACAGAATTACCCACCAAATACAGCGACGCAAGACGGCATGTAAGCGCAACAGGAACCCCACCTACACAGGATTCTTGGACCTGGAGGAGATACTGGATGGTAAGGGGCCGTGGGCACAACCGGGAGCATATCGCCTTCCTCGTGAAGAGCTGGGAAGGGCCGCTAAAGCCGAGAGGAGGCGATATGAGGAGGCAGCACGGAGACAGGCTGGAAGCCCGTGAGTTACAAACCCAAAAATTCTCTTGGGGGGGGCCTTACAAGGGAGTGTGGCGAATCAGGTAAGGAAACCCTGCGCCTACTTCCTGTACTTACGTGGAGAGCGAGAAGTACGGGCCGACAGCCGTGTTTACAGCAGTAGAGCGTACGGTGGTCTCCTGTACTCGTGCATAGCCCGTTTCGGTACATTCCAGCTCCACGTATGCGGCCGGGCTAAGACTGAGCGTTGAGCCTTAGTCATGAAGCCGGCCCAACGCATCTGGTCAAAACACAAGTGCGTCTCCTCGGGCGGCGTCATGGCACCACCTTACGCATGGTGTTCCCCGGTTTCGCCTACATAGGCCGGTGCGGGTTATTACCACCTCCCGCCCCTGGTCAGGGACGGGAGCATAACAACCAGGTAGGTTGGGCAGGCTCGGCGGCTCAAAGGGAGCCAGTACGCATGACGGTCCCGGTATTTCGGCCGCCACCTCCCCGCCCCTCCCAGATACCACCAGTGCCTCCTCCACGCACTACCGCCCTATGGTGCGGTATCTCCAGCCCTTTTTACGACCAGTGCCTAAACCACGCACCAAAGCCTCTGTGTGTCCCCAGAGCTGTGCGTCCTGTGCTGCCTTCCCCGCACTAGCCCTGAACAGATGCGGTGTCCCAGTCCGGTACCAACCAGTTCGCGGCCCACGCACTAGGCTAATGTGCGCCTTCCCAGGGTCCAGTATGCCTGTTCCTTCTCCCCTGCACAAGCCCCTGAGATGCGTGTCCTCAGCCCGGTAACCACCAGTTCCGGCAACCAACGACCAGGCCTACAGTGCCGCCTCAGCCGCCAGAGTCTGCGCTACAGCAGCGAGTGCCTGAACTGCCCGTCTGCGCAGCGCCATCATGAGCCGATCCGTCTAACCCAGCGCCATCTGAGCCATCCGTCTACCCAGCGCCATCTGAGCATCCGTCTACCCAGCGCCACTGAGCATCCGTCTACCCAGCGCCATCTGAGCCATCCGTCTGCCCCGAGCCAGTAGAGCCGCCCCGTCTGTCCCCGAAGCCGTCAGAGCCGTTCGGTCAGTCCAGGAGCCGCTTAGAGCCATTCGTCAGACAGGATCTGCCAGAGCGCCAACCAGACGGATCTGCCAGAGCGCCACAGACAGGACTGCCATGACGCCCGCCAACCAGACCAGATCTGCCAGAGCGCTCAACCGCAGACAGGATCTGCCAGAGCCGCCAACCAGACAGGATCTGCCAGAGCCGCCAACCAGACAGGATCTGCCAGAGCCGCCACAGACAGGATCTGCCCAGATCGTCAGCCAGCCATGAGCAGCCAGACTCCGTCAGCCAGCCATAGAGCAGCCAGATCCGTCAGTCCCAGCCATGAGCAGCCAGATCCGTCAGCCAGCCATGAGCAGCCAGATCCGTCAGCCAGCCATGAGCAGCCAGATCCGTAGCCAGCCATGAGCAGCCCAGATCCGTCAGCCAGCCATGGAGCCGCCAGATCCTAGTTCCCAGCCAGCCATGAGCAGCCAGATCCGTCCAGCCAGCCATGACAGCCAGAATCCGTCACCAGCCCATGAGCAGCGCAGATTCCGTCAGCCAGCCATGAGGCAGCCAGATCCGTCAGCCCAGCCATGGGCCCGTCCCTCAGTCGGAGCGTGCCGTCCTCAAAAGTCCGGAGGCTGCAGTCCCATCAGTTCCGGAGCTGCAGTCCCTCAGTTCCGCGAGCTGCAGTCCCTCAGTCCGCGGAGCTGCAGTCCCGTCAGTCCGGGAGTGCAGTCCTCAGTCCGGAGCTGCAGTCCCTCCCTCAGTCCGGAGCTTGCAGTCCCTCAGTTCCGGAGCTGCCGTTCCTCAGTCCGGAGTGCCCCTTATCCTGGTGCCCTCTCCTTTATCCTGGTGCTGCCCCTTACCCTGGTACTGCCCCTTAGTCCGGAGCTGGCCATTCAGTCCGGAGCTGCCATTAGTCCGGAGCTGCCCTTAGTCCCGGAGCTGCCCCTTAGTCCGGAACTGCCCTTTAATTCAGTGTGGTTCATATGGAGGGGGGTCATTTGAGGAAAGCTAAGGAGGCGGTTAGTTGACCTGTTGGTGGGGTGGGGAAACCACGACCAGTGCGGAGCCGCCACCGGTGGGAAGGAAGCCCCAGCCCAGACCCTCCCCTAAGACTGTGTGCTGGTGGCGCCGGAGTTCGCACCCTTAAGGGGGGGGTTTATGTCACACCCTGGCCTTAGTTTTTTTGTTTTCTTATTTATTTTAGTTTGGTCAGGGTGTGACATGGGGAATGTTTTGGGTTTTTATCGGTTTTGGGTGGTTTATGGTAAGGGGGTTGTTGGGTGTAGTGTATGGGTTTGTGGTTGGTGTATGTGTCTAGCTGTGTCTTGTTGTTAGTTGTCTAGGAGAGTCTATGGTTGCCTGATGGGTTCCCAATTAAGAGACAGCTGATTTCTGTTGTCTCTGATTGGGAGCATATTAGGGTTAAGCCATAGGCTTTCGTTTGATGTGGGTAATTGTCTATGTTAAGTTTTGTAGCCTGTTGGTGCGCACATCGTTTATTAGCTCACGCATCGTTTATTGTGTTATATTAGTTCGTAAGTGTTGGTTTGTTTCGTTTTGCCTTCTTCATAAATAAAAGGAGATGGCTTATTTCCTACTGGCTGCGTTTTGGTTCGTCAATCCTCCACATTCGATCGTACAGAATTACCCACCAATACAGGACCAAGCGGCAATGTAAAGGCGGCAAACAGGACCCACCTACCAGGATTCTTGGACATGGGAGGATATACTGGATGGTAAGGGCCCGTGAGGCACAACCGGGAGAAATCGGCCTTCCTCGTGAAGAGCTGGAGGCAGCTAAAGCCGAGATGGAGGCGATATGAGGAGGCAGTCATCGGAGGACAAGGCTTGGAAGCCCAAAGTGAGTACAAACCCAAAATATTTCTTGGGGGAGGCCTTAAAGGAGTGTTGGCCGGAAGTCAGGTATGAAACGCTGCCGCCTACTTTCCTGTTACTTACCGTGGAGAGCGAGAGTACGGGCCAGACACCGTGTTACGCAAGTACGAGCGTACGGTGTCTCTCTTGGTACGCGTGCATAGCCCGGTTCGGTACATTCCAGCTCCACGTATCGGCCGGCTAGAGACTGAGGCGTTGAGCCTTATGTCATGAAGCCGGCCCAACGCATCTTGGTCACCAGTCGTTCTCCTCGGGCCGGCGTACATGGCAACCAGCTTAGCATGGTGGTCCCGGTTCGCCCTACATAGGCCCGGTGCGGGGTTAGTTCCACCTCCCCGCACTGGTCACGGCGACAGGGAGGCCATACAACGCGGTAAGGTTTGGGAGGCTCGGCGCTCAAGGGACCAGTACGCCATGCACGGTCCGGTATTTCCGGCGCCACCTCCTCCCCCCTACCCAGTACCGAGCATGTGGCCTCCTTCCACGCATAGCGCCTATCTGCGTGCGTGTCTCCAGCCCTTTACACCAGTTGCCTAATACCAGCACCAAGCCTCTGTTTCCCCAGAGTCCTGTGCGTCCTGTTGCTGCTCCCCGACTAGCCCTGAGGCGTGTCCACCAGTCCGGTACCACCAGTTTCCGGACCACGCACTAGGCCCTAATGTGCGCTCCCAGGGTCCAGTATGCCTGCTTCCTTCTTCCCGCACAAGCCCTGAGGATGCGTGTCCTCGCCGGTACCACCAGTTTCTCGTGCACCAACGCACTCACGGCCACAGTGCGCACTCAGCCAGGCCAGAGTCTGCCGTCTACACAGCGATGCCTGAATGCCCGTCTGCCAAGCGCCATCTGAGCCATCCGTCTATCTCCAGCGCCATCTTGAGCCATCCGTTCCTACCCAGCCGCATCTGAGCCATCGTCTAGCCCAGCGCCATCGTGAGCCATCCGTCGTACCCAGCGCGCAATCTGAAGCCCATCCGTCTGCCCCGAGCCAGGTTAGAGCCGCCCGTCTGTCCGAGCCGGTCAGGAGCCGTTCGTCAGTCAGAGCCGCTACGCCATCGTCAGAGGTGCCAGAGCGCCAACCAGAGATCTGCCAGAGCCGCCAAACCAGACAGGATCTGCCAGAAGCGCCAACAACAGATCTCCGAGAGCCGCCCAACCAGACCAGGATTGCAAGTCCGCCAACAGAAGGCGCCGACCCACCCAGACAGGATCTGCCGAGCGCCATCCCCAGGTGCAGCCACCAGCATTGCATATCCGCAGCCAAGATCCGTCAGCCAGCATGTACCAGCCATGATGCCGTTCCAGTCGTCCAGCCAGGCAGCCAGATCCGTTCAGCCAGCCATGAGCAGCCAGATCCGGTCAGCCAGCCATGAGCACGCACGTCAGCCAAATACGCCGATCGAGCCGCCATGAGGCACAGCCGATCCGTCAGCAGCCATGAGCAGCCCAAGATCCGTTCAGCCAGCCATGAGCCAAGCCAGATCGTGCAGCCAGCCATGAGCAGCAGATCCGTCAGCCAGCGCATAGAACAAGCCAGATCCGTTCAGCAGCCATGAGCAGCCAGATCCGTCAGCCAGCCATGAGCAGCCAGTCCGTCAGCCAAGCCAAAGAGTCCGTCAGCACGGCCAGATCCGTCAGCCGCCATGTAGCAGCCAGATCCTGGACAGCCAGCCAATGGGGCCGTCCCTCATCCGGAGCTGTGCCGTCCTCAGTCCGGAAGCTGCAGTCCCTCAGTCCGGAGCTGCAGTCCTCAAGTCCGGAGCTGCAGTCCCTCAGTCCGGAGCTGCAGTCCCCTCAGTCCGGACTTGCAGTCCCTCAGTCCGGAGCCTGCAGTCCCTCAGTCCGGAGCTGCGTCCCTCAGTCCGGAGCTGCCCGTTCCTCAGTCCGGAAAGCTGCCCCCTTATCCTGTGTCTCGCTTCCCTTGGTGCGCCGCCTACCCTGGTATCTGCCCCTTAGTCCCGGAGCTGGCCATTAAGTCCGGAGCTGGCCATTAGTCCGGAGCTGCCCCTTAGTCCGGAGCTGCCCCTTAGTCCGGAACTGCCGCCTTAATTCAGTGTGGTTAATATGGAGGGGGGTCTTTGGAGGAGAGCTAAGGAGCGGTTAGTGACTGTGGTGGGGCGTGGGGACCACGACCAGTGCCGGAGAGCCGCCACCGGGGGAAGGAAGCCCACCCAGCCCCTCCCTGACTTGTGCTTGGGTTCGCCCAGAGTTCGCACCTTAGGGGGCGTTATGTCACACCTGGCCTTAGTATTCTTTGTTTTTTCTTTATTTATTTTAGTAGGTCAGGGGTGTGACATGGGGAATGTTTGGGTTTATCGGTTTTGGGTGGTTATACTGGTAAAAGGGGGTGTTCGGTGTAGTGTATGGGGTTTGTGTTGATGTATGTGTCCTAGCATGTGTCCTATGTTGGTGGTAGTTGTCTAGGAGAGGTCTATGGTTGCCTGAATGGGTTCCCAATTAAGAAAGTGATTTCTGTTTTCTCTGATTGCGAGCCAGTATTTTAGTGGTAGCCATAGGCTTTCGTTTGATGTGGGTAATTGTCTATTGTTAACGTTGTAGCCTGCTGAAAAGTCGTTGCACATCGTTTATTAGCTTCACGATCGTTTATTGGTTCTTGATTTAGTTTCGTAAGTGTGTTTGTTTGTTGCTCTCATAATTAAAGGAGATGGCTCTATTTTCCTCCTGCTGCGTTTTGGTCCGTCATCCTCCACACGATCGTGACAAGGACCACCTCTCAAATCACCGTTGACGTGTACTTGCGTGTCTGACTTTCCTGTTTAGTTCTTGCTTAATTCTGCGTCCGCAATGCTTCCTTATGTGCAGATTTCTTCTTAGGTTGCAGGTAGGTGCCAAAACTCTTATCTGCAGATGACAGGGCCTACCAGGATTTGGAATCTTGTAGACGTTTTAACGCTGGGTAAGATTCTTCTTTACTCTCTTGCTCGTGAAGAGCAATTGAGTTTCTACTGTAGCTCCTCCAGTAACCACCGAGCACACGTCCTGTGTTTTACACTGTGCGGCTTTATTCTGTAGATTTAGTCAGAATTATCACCTTCCGTGAGACTATAAAGTAAATGAAAATACAGTTAAGCACACTCTTACAAACCTTATCTTACGAGTGACCTTCTTAGCTTGGTATACTATCGTTCTGTATTCTACTCTGAAGTGCTTACATACATAAACAGTTTAGCCGGCGCTATAACAGTATTAGATTAAACACATGAATAAAGGAAAAATACCTCATTGGCTGCTTATTACAGAAGGGAGGAAATCAAACTTCACACTTATTATTCCTGGCATGAATTCACGCTTCATCCTTAATTATTATAACGTTACCATCCTAACATACACGCTTCAAACTTTATGAACTACACCCGATGACATGAAAACTTAGCTAACACAGCGCGGGATTGCCTTCCCTCCAAAAGTGTGTTGCTACAATAAGGATCCCCGTTACAACAGTTATTAGCTACATAGTTCCGCTTGTCTTATTATTTCCCCTGCACAGCGGACACGTAAACAATTCAAACACAAAACAACKACATAACCTGTAAGTCTAACTGTCAGTTACAACCTAGCGGTTTCTTTGTAGCTGTTTACATACCGCCACAGTCACAGGCTGGCACAAAGATAGCATTGAATGTGTTGTATCCCGCCAGCAAACCAGAAAAAGCTCATCCAGTGGCGGTGCTCCTAGTGGCCGGGGACTTTAATGCAGGGAAACTTAAATCAGTTTCACCAAATTTCTATCAGCATGTTAAATGTGCAACCAGAGGGAAAAAGAACTCTGGACCACCACCTGATCACCGACAACAACGAGACAGCCTATAGGGAGGAGGTCAGAGACCTGGCCGTGTGATGCCAGGACAACAACCTCTCCCTCAACGTGATCAAGACGAAGGAGATGATTGTGGATGACAGGAAAAGGAGGACCGAGCACGCCCCCATTCACATCGATGGTGCTGCAGTGGAGCAGGTTAAGAGCTTCAAGTTCCTTGGTCTCCACATTACCAACAAACTAAGATAGTCCAAGCACACCATGAAAGTCGTGAAGAAGGCACGACAAAGCCTATTCCCCCTCAGGAGACTGAAAAGATTTGGCATGGGTCCCCAGATCCTCAAAAGGTTCTACAGCTGCACCATCGAGAGCATCCTGACTGGTTGCATCACTGCCTGGTGTGGCAACTGCTCGGCCTCTGAGGCAAGGCACTACAGAGGGTAGTGCGAACGGCCCAGTACATCACTGGGGCCAAGCTTCCTGCCATCCAGGACCTCTATACCAGGCGGTGTCAGAGGAAGGCCTTAAAAATGGTCAAAGACCCCAGCCACCCTTGTCATAGACTGTTCTCTCTGCTACCACACGGAAATCGGTACCGGAGTGCCAAGTCTAGGTCCAAGATGCTTCTAAACAGCTTCTACCCCCAAGCCATAAGACTCCTGAACATCTAGTGAAATGGCTACCCGGACTATTTGCATTTGATTTGTAAAGCTTAAAGCTTGCCGCTATTGGACTCTGGAGCAGTGGAAATGTGTTCTCTGGAGTGAAGAATCACGCTTCACCATCTGGCAGTCCAACGGACGAATATGGGTTTGGCAGATGCCAGGAAAACGCTTTGCTGCCCGAATGCATAGTGCCAACTGTAAAGTTTGGTGGAGGAGGAATAATGGTCTGGGTGCCTTTTTCATGGTTCGGGCCCCTTAGTTCCAGTGAAGGGAAATCTTAACTCTACAGCATACAATGACATTCTGGATGATTCTGTACTTCCAACTTTGTGGTAACAGTTTGGGGAAGGCCCCTTCCTGTTTCAGCATGACAATGCCCCAGTGCACAAAGCCAGGTCCATACAGAAATGGTTTGTCGAGATCGGTGTGGAAGAACTTGACTGGCCTGCACCGAGCCCTGACCTCAACCCCATCGAACACCTTTGGGATGAATTGGAACGCCGACTGCGAGCCAGGCCTAATCGTCTAACATCTGTGCCTGACCTCTTGTGGCTGAATGGAAGCAAGTTCCCACAGCAATGTGGCAACATCTAGTGGAAAGCCTTCCCAGAAGAGTGGAGGCTGTTATAGCAGCAAAGGGGGAGACCAACTCCATATTAATGCCCATGATTTTGGAATGA